>NC_051863.1:93691036-93837604 GCF_015732765.1 Culex quinquefasciatus | reverse complement strand
AAAATGTCATTTTAAGGGTGTTGCCGACATCTGGAGTTTAGGATGTTCTACACTATTGTTCACGCTGTTCTTGCGCATTTTTATAAGGTGGTCCGGTTTTCGAGAGACGCGTCTGGGACCAATTTGGGCGAGATTTCCAAAATAAGTTGCAGTGTTACGGTTTAAAATCGGGTTTTCGGCCACTTCCGAGGGTTTTTTCGCATTTCTGAGTGCGGCAGGCTTCTTTGTTCTTTTTCTTATGACATTTTGGCCAACTTTGAAAAAAATTGTCGGTTTTGATTTTGGACGGAAATTTGACATTTCAAATTTTTTCTCCGTTTTTGGCCTGAAAGTCGGTTTTAGGTGCGTTTTTCGGGCAATCTGGGCCCGGATTCGGATTTGGGAGACAATTTTCGACATAGTATGATTTACCGCGGGGTCGAGAAAATTCAAAATGGCGGCCTTGGAGCGGTTTGAAAATAAAATTTGCCCCAAAAATGGGCTAAAAATCTCGACTGCTTGGTAGAAAATGGCATTTTTGAGGGTGTTGCCGACATCTGGGGGTTTTAGGATGTTCTACACTATTGTTCACGCTGTTCTTGCGCATTTTTATAAGGTGGTCCGGTTTTCGAGAGACGCGTCTGGGACCAGGGCGAGATTTCCAAAATAGTTGCAGTGTTGCAAATTTTAAAATCGGGTTTTCGGCCACTTCCGAGGGTTTTTTCGCATTTCTGAGTGCGGCAGGCTTCTTTGTTCCCTTTCTTATGACATTTTGGCCAACTTTGAAAAAATTGTCGGTTTTGATTTAGGACGGAAATTTGACATTTCGAATTTTTTTCTCCGTTTTTGGCCTGAAAGTTGGTTTTAGGTGCGTTTTTCGGGCAATCTGGGCCCGGATTCGGATTTGGGAGACAATTTTCGACATAGTATGACCTACCGCGGGGTCGAGAAAATTCAAAATGGCGGCCTTGGAGCGGTTTGAAAATAAAATTTGCCCCAAAAATGGGCTAAAAATCTCGACTGCTTGGTAGAAAATGTCATTTTGGGGTGTTGCCGACATCTGGGGTTTTAGGATGTTCTACACTATTGTTCACGCTGTTCTTGCGCATTTTTATAAGGTGGTCCGGTTTTCGAGAGACGCGTCTGGGACCATTTTGGGCGAGATTTCCAAAATAGTTGCAGTGTTGCAAATTTTAAAATCGGGTTTTCGGCCACTTCCGAGGGTTTTTCGCATTTCTGAGTGCGGCAGGCTTCTTTGTTCCCTTTCTTATGACATTTTGGCCAACTTTGAAAAAAATTGTCGGTTTTGATTTAGGACGGAAATTTGACATTTCGAATTTTTTCTCCGTTTTTGGCCTGAAAGTCGGTTTTAGGTGCGTTTTTCGGGCAATCTGGGCCCGGATTCGGATTTGGGAGACAATTTTCGACATAGTATGACCTACCGCGGGGTCGAGAAAATTCAAAATGGCGGCCTTGGAGCGGTTTGAAAATAAAATTTGCCCCAAAAATGGGCTAAAAATCTCGACTGCTTGGTAGAAAATGGCATTTTTGAGGGTGTTGCCGACATCTGGGGATTTTAGGATGTTCTACACTATTGTTCACGCTGTTCTTGCGCATTTTTATAAGGTGGTCCGGTTTTCGAGAGACGCGTCTGGGACCATTTGGGCGAGATTTCCAAAATAGTTGCAGTGTTGCAAATTTTAAAATCGGGTTTTCGGCCACTTCCGAGGGTTTTTTCGCATTTCTGAGTGCGGCAGGCTTCTTTGTTCCTTTCTTATGACATTTTGGCCAACTTTGAAAAAATTGTCGGTTTTGATTTAGACGGAAATTTGACATTTCGAATTTTTCTCCGTTTTTGGCCTGAAAGTTGGTTTTAGGTGCGTTTTTCGGGCAATCTGGGCCCGGATTCGGATTTGGGAGACAATTTTCGACATAGTATGATTTACCGCGGGTCGAGAAAATTCAAAATGGCGGCCTTGGAGCGGTTTGAAAATAAAATTTGCCCCAAAATGGGCTAAAAATCTCGACTGCTTGGTAGAAAATGTCATTTTAAGGGTGTTGCCGACATCTGGGGTTTTAGGATGTTCTACACTATTGTTCACGCTGTTCTTGCGCATTTTTATAAGGTGGTCCGGTTTTCGAGAGACGCGTCTGGGACCATTTTGGGCGAGATTTCCAAAATAGTTGCAGTGTTGCAAATTTTAAAATCGGGTTTTCGGCCACTTCCGAGGGTTTTTTCGCATTTCTGAGTGCGGCAGGCTTTGTTCCTTTCTTATGACATTTTGGCCAACTTTGAAAAAATTGTCGGTTTTGATTTAGGACGGAAATTTGACATTTCGAATTTTTTCTCCGTTTTTGGCCTGAAAGTCGGTTTTAGGTGCGTTTTTCGGGCAATCTGGGCCCGGATTCGGATTTGGGAGACAATTTTCGACATAGTATGACCTACCGCGGGGTCGAGAAAATTCAAAATGGCGGCCTTGGAGCGGTTTGAAAATAAAATTTGCCCCAAAAATGGGCTAAAAATCTCGACTGCTTGGTAGAAAATGGCATTTTTGAGGGTGTTGCCGACATCTGGGGGTTTTAGGATGTTCTACACTATTGTTCACGCTGTTCTTGCGCATTTTTATAAGGTGGTCCGGTTTTCGAGAGACGCGTCTGGGACCAATTTTGGGCGAGATTTCCAAAATAGTTGCAGTGTTGCAAATTTTAAAATCGGGTTTTCGGCCACTTCCGAGGGTTTTTTCGCATTTCTGAGTGCGGCAGGCTTCTTTGTTCCTTTCTTATGACATTTTGGCCAACTTTGAAAAAATTGTCGGTTTTGATTTCGAATTTTTTCTCCGTTTTTGGCCTGAAAGTTGGTTTTAGGTGCGTTTTTCGGGCAATCTGGGCCCGGATTCGGATTTGGGAGACAATTTTCGACATAGTATGACCTACCGCGGGTCGAGAAAATTCAAAATGGCGGCCTTGAGCGGTTTGAAAATAAAATTTGCCCCAAAAATGGGCTAAAATCTCGACTGCTTGGTAGAAAATGTCATTTTTAAGGGTGTTGCCGACATCTGGGGTTTTAGGATGTTCTACACTATTGTTCACGCTGTTCTTGCGCATTTTTATAAGGTGGTCCGGTTTTCGAGAGACGCGTCTGGGACCAATTTTGGGCGAGATTTCCAAAATAGTTGCAGTGTTGCAAATTTTAAAATCGGGTTTTCGGCCACTTCCGAGGGTTTTTTCGCATTTCTGAGTGCGGCAGGCTTCTTTGTTCCCTTTCTTATGACATTTTGGCCAACTTTGAAAAAAATTGTCGGTTTTGATTTTGGACGGAAATTTGACATTTCGAATTTTTTTCTCCGTTTTTGGCCTGAAAGTCGGTTTTAGGTGCGTTTTTCGGGCAATCTGGGCCCGGATTCGGATTTGGGAGACAATTTTCGACATAGTATGATTTACCGCGGGGTCGAGAAACAAATGCCGCCAATTTTGGGCGAGATTTCCAAAATAGTTGCAGTGTTGCAAATTTTAAAATCGGGTTTTCGGCCACTTCCGAGGGTTTTTTCGCATTTCTGAGTGCGGCAGGCTTCTTTGTTCCCTTTCTTATGACATTTTGGCCAACTTTGAAAAAAATTGTCGGTTTTGATTTTGGACGGAAATTTGACATTTCGAATTTTTTTCTCCGTTTTTGGCCTGAAAGTCGGTTTTAGGTGCGTTTTTCGGGCAATCTGGGCCCGGATTCGGATTTGGGAGACAATTTTCGACATAGTATGACCTACCGCGGGGTCGAGAAAATTCAAAATGGCGGCCTTGGAGCGGTTTGAAAATAAAATTTGCCCCAAAATGGGCTAAAAATCTCGACTGCTTGGTAGAAAATGTCATTTTAAGGGTGTTGCCGACATCTGGGGGTTTTAGGATGTTCTACACTATTGTTCACGCTGTTCTTGCGCATTTTTATAAGGTGGTCCGGTTTTCGAGAGACGCGTCTGGGACCAATTTTGGGCGAGATTTCCAAAATAGTTGCAGTGTTGCAAATTTTAAAATCGGGTTTTCGGCCACTTCCGAGTTTTTTCGCATTTCTGAGTGCGGCAGGCTTCTTTGTTCCTTTCTTATGACATTTTGGCCAACTTTGAAAAAATTGTCGGTTTTGATTTAGGACGGAAATTTGACATTTCGAATTTTTTCTCCGTTTTTGGCCTGAAAGTTGGTTTTAGGTGCGTTTTTCGGGCAATCTGGGCCCGGATTCGGATTTGGGAGACAATTTTCGACATAGTATGACCTACCGCGGGGTCGAGAAAATTCAAAATGGCGGCCTTGGAGCGGTTTGAAAATAAAATTTGCCCCAAAATGGGCTAAAATCTCGACTGCTTGGTAGAAAATGTCATTTTAAGGGTGTTGCCGACATCTGGGGTTTTAGGATGTTCTACACTATTGTTCACGCTGTTCTTGCGCATTTTTATAAGGTGGTCCGGTTTTCGAGAGACGCGTCTGGGACCAATTTTGGGCGAGATTTCCAAAATAGTTGCAGTGTTGCAAATTTTAAAATCGGGTTTTCGGCCACTTCCGAGGGTTTTTTCGCATTTCTGAGTGCGGCAGGCTTCTTTGTTCCCTTTCTTATGACATTTTGGCCAACTTTGAAAAAAATTGTCGGTTTTGATTTTGGACGGAAATTTGACATTTCGAATTTTTTTCTCCGTTTTTGGCCTGAAAGTCGGTTTTAGGTGCGTTTTTCGGGCAATCTGGGCCCGGATTCGGATTTGGGAGACAATTTTCGACATAGTATGATTTACCGCGGGGTCGAGAAAATTCAAAATGGCGGCCTTGGAGCGGTTTGAAAATAAAATTTGCCCCAAAAATGGGCTAAAATCTCGACTGCTTGGTAGAAAATGTCATTTTTAAGGGTGTTGCCGACATCTGGGGGTTTTAGGATGTTCTACACTATTGTTCACGCTGTTCTTGCGCATTTTTATAAGGTGGTCCGGTTTTCGAGAGACGCGTCTGGGACCATTTTGGGCGAGATTTCCAAAATAGTTGCAGTGTTGCAAATTTTAAAATCGGGTTTTCGGCCACTTCCGAGGGTTTTTTCGCATTTCTGAGTGCGGCAGGCTTCTTTGTTCCTTTCTTATGACATTTTGGCCAACTTTGAAAAAATTGTCGGTTTTGATTTGGACGGAAATTTGACATTTCGAATTTTTCTCCGTTTTTGGCCTGAAAGTTGGTTTTAGGTGCGTTTTTCGGGCAATCTGGGCCCGGATTCGGATTTGGGAGACAATTTTCGACATAGTATGATTTACCGCGGGGTCGAGAAAATTCAAAATGGCGGCCTTGGAGCGGTTTGAAAATAAAATTTGCCCCAAAAATGGGCTAAAAATCTCGACTGCTTGGTAGAAAATGTCATTTTTAAGGGTGTTGCCGACATCTGGGGTTTTAGGATGTTCTACACTATTGTTCACGCTGTTCTTGCGCATTTTTATAAGGTGGTCCGGTTTTCGAGAGACGCGTCTGGGACCAATTTTGGGCGAGATTTCCAAAATAGTTGCAGTGTTGCAAATTTTAAAATCGGGTTTTCGGCCACTTCCGAGGGTTTTTTCGCATTTCTGAGTGCGGCAGGCTTCTTGGTTTCCTTTCTTATGACATTTTGGCCAACTTTGAAAAAAATTGTCGGTTTTGATTTAGGACGGAAATTTGACATTTCGAATTTTTTCTCCGTTTTTGGCCTGAAAGTCGGTTTTAGGTGCGTTTTTCGGGCAATCTGGGCCCGGATTCGGATTTGGGAGACAATTTTCGACATAGTATGACCTACCGCGGGTCGAGAAAATTCAAAATGGCGGCCTTGGAGCGGTTTGAAAATAAAATTTGCCCCAAAAATGGGCTAAAAATCTCGACTGCTTGGTAGAAAATGTCATTTTTGAGGGTGTTGCCGACATCTGGGGGTTTTAGGATGTTCTACACTATTGTTCACGCTGTTCTTGCGCATTTTTATAAGGTGGTCCGGTTTTCGAGAGACGCGTCTGGGACCAATTTTGGGCGAGATTTCCAAAATAGTTGCAGTGTTGCAAATTTTAAAATCGGGTTTTCGGCCACTTCCGAGGGTTTTTTCGCATTTCTGAGTGCGGCAGGCTTCTTTGTTCCCTTTCTTATGACATTTTGGCCAACTTTGAAAAAAATTGTCGGTTTTGATTTTGGACGGAAATTTGACATTTCGAATTTTTTCTCCGTTTTTGGCCTGAAAGTCGGTTTTAGGTGCGTTTTTCGGGCAATCTGGGCCCGGATTCGGATTTGGGAGACAATTTTCGACATAGTATGATTTACCGCGGGGTCGAGAAAATTCAAAATGGCGGCAATTTTGGGCGAGATTTCCAAAATAGTTGCAGTGTTGCAAATTTTAAAATCGGGTTTTCGGCCACTTCCGAGGGTTTTTTCGCATTTCTGAGTGCGGCAGGCTTCTTTGTTCCCTTTCTTATGACATTTTGGCCAACTTTGAAAAAAATTGTCGGTTTTGATTTTGGACGGAAATTTGACATTTCGAATTTTTTCTCCGTTTTTGGCCTGAAAGTCGGTTTTAGGTGCGTTTTTCGGGCAATCTGGGCCCGGATTCGGATTTGGGAGACAATTTTCGACATAGTATGACCTACCGCGGGGTCGAGAAAATTCAAAATGGCGGCCTTGGAGCGGTTTGAAAATAAAATTTGCCCCAAAATGGGCTAAAAATCTCGACTGCTTGGTAGAAAATGTCATTTTTAAGGGTGTTGCCGACATCTGGGGTTTTAGGATGTTCTACACTATTGTTCACGCTGTTCTTGCGCATTTTTATAAGGTGGTCCGGTTTTCGAGAGACGCGTCTGGGACCAATTTTGGGCGAGATTTCCAAAATAGTTGCAGTGTTGCAAATTTTAAAATCGGGTTTTCGGCCACTTCCGAGGGTTTTTTCGCATTTCTGAGTGCGGCAGGCTTCTTTGTTTCCTTTCTTATGACATTTTGGCCAACTTTGAAAAAAATTGTCGGTTTTGATTTTGGACGGAAATTTGACATTTCGAATTTTTTTCTCCGTTTTTGGCCTGAAAGTCGGTTTTAGGTGCGTTTTTCGGGCAATCTGGGCCCGGATTCGGATTTGGGAGACAATTTTCGACATAGTATGATCTACCGCGGGGTCGAGAAAATTCAAAATGGCGCCATTTTGGGCGAGATTTCCAAAATAGTTGCAGTGTTGCAAATTTTAAAATCGGGTTTTCGGCCACTTCCGAGGGTTTTTTCGCATTTCTGAGTGCGGCAGGCTTCTTTGTTCCCTTTCTTATGACATTTTGGCCAACTTTGAAAAAAATTGTCGGTTTTGATTTTGGACGGAAATTTGACATTTCGAATTTTTTCTCCGTTTTTGGCCTGAAAGTCGGTTTTAGGTGCGTTTTTCGGGCAATCTGGGCCCGGATTCGGATTTGGGAGACAATTTTCGACATAGTATGATTTACCGCGGGGTCGAGAAAATTCAAAATGGCGGCCTTGGAGCGGTTTGAAAATAAAATTTGCCCCAAAATGGGCTAAAAATCTCGACTGCTTGGTAGAAAATGTCATTTTTAAGGGTGTTGCCGACATCTGGGGTTTTAGGATGTTCTACACTATTGTTCACGCTGTTCTTGCGCATTTTTATAAGGTGGTCCGGTTTTCGAGAGACGCGTCTGGGACCAATTTTGGGCGAGATTTCCAAAATAGTTGCAGTGTTGCAAATTTTAAAATCGGGTTTTCGGCCACTTCCGAGGGTTTTTTCGCATTTCTGAGTGCGGCAGGCTTCTTTGTTCCCTTTCTTATGACATTTTGGCCAACTTTGAAAAAAATTGTCGGTTTTGATTTTGGACGGAAATTTGACATTTCGAATTTTTCTCCGTTTTTGGCCTGAAAGTCGGTTTTAGGTGCGTTTTTCGGGCAATCTGGGCCCGGATTCGGATTTGGGAGACAATTTTCGACATAGTATGATTTACCGCGGGGTCGAGAAAATTCAAAATGGCGGCCTTGGAGCGGTTTGAAAATAAAATTTGCCCCAAAAATGGGCTAAAAATCTCGACTGCTTGGTAGAAAATGTCATTTTTAAGGGTGTTGCCGACATCTGGGGGTTTTAGGATGTTCTACACTATTGTTCACGCTGTTCTTGCGCATTTTTGGCCTGAAAGTCGGTTTTAGGTGCGTTTTTCGGGCAATCTGGGCCCGGATTCGGATTTGGGAGACAATTTTCGACATAGTATGACCTACCGCGGGGTCGAGAAAATTCAAAATGGCGGCCTTGGAGCGGTTTGAAAATAAAATTTGCCCCAAAAATGGGCTAAAAATCTCGACTGCTTGGTAGAAAATGTCATTTTTAAGGGTGTTGCCGACATCTGGGGGTTTTAGGATGTTCTACACTATTGTTCACGCTGTTCTTGCGCATTTTTATAAGGTGGTCCGGTTTTCGAGAGACGCGTCTGGGACCAATTTTGGGCGAGATTTCCAAAATAGTTGCAGTGTTGCAAATTTTAAAATCGGGTTTTCGGCCACTTCCGAGGGTTTTTTCGCATTTCTGAGTGCGGCAGGCTTCTTTGTTCCCTTTCTTATGACATTTTGGCCAACTTTGAAAAAAATTGTCGGTTTTGATTTTGGACGGAAATTTGACATTTCGAATTTTTTTTTCCGTTTTTGGCCTGAAAGTCGGTTTTAGGTGCGTTTTTCGGGCAATCTGGGCCCGGATTCGGATTTGGGAGACAATTTTCGACATAGTATGATTTACCAGGGGTCGAGAAAAGGTGGTCCGGTTTTCGAGAGACGCGTCTGGGACCAATTTTGGGCGAGATTTCCAAAATAGTTGCAGTGTTGCAAATTTTAAAATCGGGTTTTCGGCCACTTCCGAGGGTTTTTTCGCATTTCTGAGTGCGGCAGGCTTCTTTGTTCCCTTTCTTATGACATTTTGGCCAACTTTGAAAAAAATTGTCGGTTTTGATTTTGGACGGAAATTTGACATTTCGAATTTTTTCTCCGTTTTTGGCCTGAAAGTCGGTTTTAGGTGCGTTTTTCGGGCAATCTGGGCCCGGATTCGGATTTGGGAGACAATTTTCGACATAGTATGACCTACCGCGGGGTCGAGAAAATTCAAAATGGCGGCCTTGGAGCGGTTTGAAAATAAAATTTGCCCCAAAAATGGGCTAAAAATCTCGACTGCTTGGTAGAAAATGTCATTTTTAAGGGTGTTGCCGACATCTGGGGGTTTTAGGATGTTCTACACTATTGTTCACGCTGTTCTTGCGCATTTTTATAAGGTGGTCCGGTTTTCGAGAGACGCGTCTGGGACCAATTTTGGGCGAGATTTCCAAAATAGTTGCAGTGTTGCAAATTTTAAAATCGGGTTTTCGGCCACTTCCGAGGGTTTTTTCGCATTTCTGAGTGCGGCAGGCTTCTTTGTTCCCTTTCTTATGACATTTTGGCCAACTTTGAAAAAAATTGTCGGTTTTGATTTTGGACGGAAATTTGACATTTCGAATTTTTTTCTCCGTTTTTGGCCTGAAAGTCGGTTTTAGGTGCGTTTTTCGGGCAATCTGGGCCCGGATTCGGATTTGGGAGACAATTTTCGACATAGTATGACCTACCGCGGGGTCGAGAAAATTCAAAATGCCGCCATTTTGGGCGAGATTTCCAAAATAGTTGCAGTGTTGCAAATTTTAAAATCGGGTTTTCGGCCACTTCCGAGGGTTTTTTCGCATTTCTGAGTGCGGCAGGCTTCTTTGTTCCCTTTCTTATGACATTTTGGCCAACTTTGAAAAAAATTGTCGGTTTTGATTTTGGACGGAAATTTGACATTTCGAATTTTTTCTCCGTTTTTGGCCTGAAAGTCGGTTTTAGGTGCGTTTTTCGGGCAATCTGGGCCCGGATTCGGATTTGGGAGACAATTTTCGACATAGTATGACCTACCGCGGGGTCGAGAAAATTCAAAATGGCGGCCTTGGAGCGGTTTGAAAATAAAATTTGCCCCAAAAATGGGCTAAAAATCTCGACTGCTTGGTAGAAAATCATTTTTAGGGTGTTGCCGACATCTGGGGTTTTAGGATGTTCTACACTATTGTTCACGCTGTTCTTGCGCATTTTTATAAGGTGGTCCGGTTTTCGAGAGACGCGTCTGGGACCAATTTTGGGCGAGATTTCCAAAATAGTTGCAGTGTTGCAAATTTTAAAATCGGGTTTTCGGCCACTTCCGAGGGTTTTTTCGCATTTCTGAGTGCGGCAGGCTGCCTTGTTCCTTTGCTTATGACATTTTGGCCAACTTTGAAAAAAATTGTCGGTTTTGATTTTGGACGGAAATTTGACATTTCGAATTTTTTCTCCGTTTTTGGCCTGAAAGTCGGTTTTAGGTGCGTTTTTCGGGCAATCTGGGCCCGGATTCGGATTTGGGAGACAATTTTCGACATAGTATGATTTACCGCGGGGTCGAGAAAATTCAAAATGGCGGCCTTGGAGCGGTTTGAAAATAAAATTTGCCCCAAAAATGGGCTAAAATCTCGACTGCTTGGTAGAAAATGTCATTTTTGGGTGTTGCCGACATCTGGGGGTTTTAGGATGTTCTACACTATTGTTCACGCTGTTCTTGCGCATTTTTATATGGTGGTCGGTTTTCGGAGCGTTTCTGGGCAATCTGGGCGGATTCGGATTTGGGAGAAATTTTGCATAGTTGACATCATGGGGTCGAAAAACAAAATGGGTTTTTGGAGCGGTTTGAAATAATTTGCCCCTGAATGGGCAAAATCTCGACTGCTTGGTAGAAAATGTCATTTTTAACTTTGAAAAAATTGTCGGTTTTGATTTGGACAATTTGTTCAATTTTTCTCCGTTTTTGGCCTGAAAGTCGGTTTTAGGTGCGTTTTTCGGGCAATCTGGGCCCGGATTCGGATTTGGGAGACAATTTTCGACATAGTATGACCTACCGCGGGGTCGAGAAAATTCAAAATGGCGGCCTTGAGCGGTTTGAAAATAAAATTTGCCCCAAAATGGGCTAAAAATCTCGACTGCTTGGTAGAAAATGTCATTTTTAAGGGTGTTGCCGACATCTGGGGTTTTAGGATGTTCTACACTATTGTTCACGCTGTTCTTGCGCATTTTTATAAGGTGGTCCGGTTTTCGAGAGACGCGTCTGGGACCATTTTGGGCGAGATTTCCAAAATAGTTGCAGTGTTGCAAATTTTAAAATCGGGTTTTCGGCCACTTCCGAGGTTTTTTCGCATTTCTGAGTGCGGCAGGCTTCTTTGTTCCCTTTCTTATGACATTTTGGCCAACTTTGAAAAAATTGTCGGTTTTGATTTAGGACGGAAATTTGACATTTCGAATTTTTCTCCGTTTTTGGCCTGAAAGTTGGTTTTAGGTGCGTTTTTCGGGCAATCTGGGCCCGGATTCGGATTTGGGAGACAATTTTCGACATAGTATGAATTACCGCGGGGTCGAGAAAATTCAAAATGGCGGCCTTGTAGCGGTTTGAAAATAAAATTTGCCCCAAAAATGGGCTAAAAATCTCGACTGCTTGGTAGAAAATGTCATTTTTAAGGGTGTTGCCGACATCTGGGGGTTTTAGGATGTTCTACACTATTGTTCACGCTGTTCTTGCGCATTTTTATAAGGTGGTCCGGTTTTCGAGAGACGCGTCTGGGACCATTTTGGGCGAGATTTCCAAAATAGTTGCAGTGTTGCAAATTTTAAAATCGGGTTTTCGGCCAATTCCGAGGGTTTTTTCGCATTTCTGAGTGCGGCAGGCTTCTTTGTTCCCTTTCTTATGACATTTTGGCCAACTTTGAAAAAATTGTCGGTTTTGATTTAGGACGGAAATTTGACATTTCGAATTTTTCTCCGTTTTTGGCCTGAAAGTCGGTTTTAGGTGCGTTTTTGGGCAATCTGGGCCCGGATTCGGATTTGGGAGACAATTTTCGACATAGTATGACCTACCGCGGGGTCGAGAAAATTCAAAATGGCGGCCTTGGAGCGGTTTGAAAATAAAATTTGCCCCAAAAATGGGCTAAAAATCTCGACTGCTTGGTAGAAAATGGCATTTTGAGGGTGTTGCCGACATCTGGGGTTTTAGGATGTTCTACACTATTGTTCACGCTGTTCTTGCGCATTTTTATAAGGTGGTCCGGTTTTCGAGAGACGCGTCTGGGACCAATTTTGGGCGAGATTTCCAAAATAGTTGCAGTGTTGCAAATTTTAAAATCGGGTTTTCGGCCACTTCCGAGGGTTTTTTCGCATTTCTGAGTGCGGCAGGCTTCTTTGTCTCCTTGCTTATGACATTTTGGCCAACTTTGAAAAAAATTGTCGGTTTTGATTTAGGACGGAAATTTGACATTTCGAATTTTTTCTCCGTTTTTGGCCTGAAAGTTGGTTTTAGGTGCGTTTTTCGGGCAATCTGGGCCCGGATTCGGATTTGGGAGACAATTTTCGACATAGTATGAATTACCGCGGGGTCGAGAAAATTCAAAATGGCGGCCTTGCAGCGGTTTGAAAATAAAATTTGCCCCAAAAATGGGCTAAAATCTCGACTGCTTGGTAGAAAATGTCATTTTTAAGGGTGTTGC
This sequence comes from Culex quinquefasciatus, assembly GCF_015732765.1. NCBI lineage: Eukaryota > Metazoa > Arthropoda > Insecta > Diptera > Culicidae > Culex > Culex quinquefasciatus. The sequence goes on along the minus strand of NC_051863.1, from coordinate 93,825,074 downwards.
CGACATCTGGGGGTTTTAGGATGTTCTACACTATTGTTCACGCTGTTCTTGCGCATTTTTATAAGGTGGTCCGGTTTTCGAGAGACGCGTCTGGGACCAATTTTGGGCGAGATTTCCAAAATAGTTGCAGTGTTGCAAATTTTAAAATCGGGTTTTCGGCCAATTCCGAGGGTTTTTTTTTCGCATTTCTGTGTGCGGCAGGATTCTTTGTTCCCTTTCTTATGACATTTTGGCCAACTTTGAAAAAAATTGTCGGTTTTGATTTTGGACGGAAATTTGACATTTCGAATTTTTTTCCGTTTTTGGCCTGAAAGTTGGGTTTAGGTGCGTTTTTCGGGCAATCTGGGCCCGGATTCGGATTTGGGAGACAATTTTCGACATAGTATTAATTACCGCGGGGTCGAGAAAATTCAAAATGGCGGCCTTGTAGCGGTTTGAAAATAAAATTTGCCCCAAAACTGGGCTAAAAATCTCGACTGCTTTGTGCGGCAGGCTTCTTTGTCGAGAAAATTCAAAATGGCGGCCTTGCAGCGGTTTGAAAATAAAATTTGCCCCAAAAATGGGCTAAAAATCTCGACTGCTTGGTAGAAAATGTCATTTTTAAGGGTGTTGCCGACATCTATGGGGTTTTAGGATGTTCTACACTATTGTTCACGCTGTTCTTGCGCATTTTTATAAGGTGGTCCGGTTTTCGAGAGACGCGTCTGGGACCAATTTTGGGCGAGATTTCCAAAATAGTTGCAGTGTTGCAAATTTTAAAATCGGGTTTTCGGCCAATTCCGAGGGTTTTTTCGCATTTCTGAGTGCGGCAGGCTTCTTTGTTCCCTTTCTTATGACATTTTGGCCAACTTTGAAAAAAATTGTCGGTTTTGATTTTGGACGGAAATTTGACATTTCGAATTTTTTCTCCGTTTTTGGCCTGAAAGTTGGTTGTAGGTGCGTTTTTCGGGCAATCTGGGCCCGGATTCGGATTTGGGAGACAATTTTCGACAGAGTATGACCTACCGAGGGGTCGAGAAAATTCAAAATGGCGGCCTCGAAAATAAAATTTGCCCCAAAAATGGGCTAAAAATCTCGACTGCATGGTAGAAAATGTCATTTTTAAGGGTGTTGCCGACATCTGGGGGTTTTAGGATGTTCTACACTATTGTTCACGCTGTTCTTGCGCAATTTTATAAGGTGGTCCGGTTTTCGAGAGACGCGTCTGGGACCAATTTTAGGCGAGATTTCCAAAATAGTTGCAGTGTTGCAAATTTTAAAATCGGGTTTTCGGCCACTTCCGAGGGTTTTTTCGCATTTCTGAGTGCGGCAGGCTTCTTTGTTCCCTTTCTTATGACATTTTGGCCAACTTTGAAAAAAATTGTCGGTTTTGATTTTGGACGGAAATTTGACATTTCGAATTTTTTTCTCCGTTTTTGGCCTGAAAGTTGGGTTTAGGTGCGTTTTTCGGGCAATCTGGGCCCGGATTCGGATTTGGGAGACAATTTTCGACATAGTATTAATTACCGCGGGGTCGAGAAAATTCAAAATGGCGGCCTTGTAGCGGTTTGAAAATAAAATTTGCCCCAAAAATGGGCTAAAAATCTCGACTGCTTGGTAGAAAATGTCATTTTTAAGGGTGTTGCCGACATCTGGGGGTTTTAGGATGTTCTACACTATTGTTCACGCTGTTCTTGCGCATTTTTATAAGGTGGTCCGGTTTTCGAGAGACGCGTCTGGGACCAATTTTGGGCGAGATTTCCAAAATAGTTGCAGTGTTGCAAATTTTAAAATCGGGTTTTCGGCCACTTCCGAGGGTTTTTCGCATTTCTCTGTGCGGCAGGCTTCTTTGTTCCCTTTCTTATGACATTTTGGCCAACTTTGAAAAAAATTGTCGGTTTTGATTTAGGACGGAAATTTGACATTTCGAATTTTTTCTCCGTTTTTGGCCTGAAAGTCGGTTTTAGGTGCGTTTTTTGGGCAATCTGGGCCCGGATTCGGATTTGGGAGACAATTTTCGACATAGTATGACCTACCGCGGGGTCGAGAAAATTCAATAAAAATAAAATTTGCCCCAAAAATTAGCTAAAAATCTCGACTGCTTGGTAGGAAATGGCATTTTTGAGGGTGTTGCCGACATCTGGGGGTTTTAGGATGTTCTACACTATTGTTCACGCTGTTCTTGCGCATTTTTATAAGGTGGTCCGGTTTTCGAGAGACGCGTCTGGGACCAATTTTGGGCGAGATTTCCAAAATAGTTGCAGTGTTGCAAATTTTAAATTTAGGATTTAGGCCACTTCCGAGGGTTTTTTCGCATTTCTGAGTGCGGCAGGCTTCTTTGTTCCCTTTCTTATGACATTTTGGCCAACTTTGAAAAAAATTGTCGGTTTTGATTTAGGACGGAAATTTGACATTTCGAATTTTTTCTCCGTTTTTGGCCTGAAAGTTGGTTTTAGGTGCGTTTTTCGGGCAATCTGGGCCCGGATTCGGATTTGGGAGACAATTTTCGACATAGTATGATTTACCGCGGGGTCGAGAAAATTCAAAATGGCGGCCTTGGAGCGGTTTGAAAATAAAATTTGCCCCAAAAATGGGCTAAAAATCTCGACTGCTTGGTAGAAAATGTCATTTTTAAGGGTGTTGCCGACATCTGGGGGTTTTAGGATGTTCTACACTATTGTTCACGCTGTTCTTGCGCATTTTTATAAGGTGGTCCGGTTTTCGAGAGACGCGTCTGGGACCAATTTTGGGCGAGATTTCCAAAATAGTTGCAGTGTTGCAAATTTTAAAATCGGGTTTTCGGCCACTTCCGAGGGTTTTTTTTCGCATTTCTCTGTGCGGCAGGCTTCTTTGTTCCCTTTCTTATTTGGCCAACTTTGAAAAAAATTGTCGGTTTTGATTTAGGACGGAAATTTGACATTTCGAATTTTTTCTCCGTTTTTGGCCTGAAAGTCGGTTTTAGGTGCGTTTTTTGGGCAATCTGGGCCCGGATTCGGATTTGGGAGACAATTTTCGACATAGTATGACCTACCGCGGGGTCGAGAAAATTCAAAATGGCGGCCTTGTAGCGGTTTGAAAATAAAATTTGCCCCAAAAATCTAAAAAAGCTAGGAAAATCTCGACTGCTTGGTAGAAAATGGCATTTTTGAGGGTGTTGCCGACATCTGGGGGTTTTAGGATGTTCTACACTATTGTTCACGCTGTTCTTGCGCATTTTTATAAGGTGGTCCGGTTTTCGAGAGACGCGTCTGGGACCAATTTTGGGCGAGATTTCCAAAATAGTTGCAGTGTTGCAAATTTTAAAATCGGGTTTTCGGCCACTTCCGAGGGTTTTCGCATTTCTGAGTGCGGCAGGCTTCTTTGTTCCCTTTCTTATGACATTTTGGCCAACTTTGAAAAAAATTGTCGGTTTTGATTTAGGACGGAAATTTGACATTTCGAATTTTTTCTCCGTTTTTGGCCTGAAAGTTGGTTTTAGGTGCGTTTTTCGGGCAATCTGGGCCCGGATTCGGATTTGGGAGACAATTTTCGACATAGTATGACCTACCGCGGGGTCGAGAAAATTCAAAATGGCGGCCTTGGAGCGGTTTGAAAATAAAATTTGCCCCAAAAATGGGCTAAAAATCTCGACTGCTTGGTAGAAAATGTCATTTTTAAGGGTGTTGCCGACATCTGGGGTTTTAGGATGTTCTACACTATTGTTCACGCTGTTCTTGCGCATTTTTATAAGGTGGTCCGGTTTTCGAGAGACGCGTCTGGGACCAATTTTGGGCGAGATTTCCAAAATAGTTGCAGTGTTGCAAATTTTAAAATCGGGTTTTCGGCCACTTCCGAGGTTTTTCGCATTTCTGAGTGCGGCAGGCTTCTTTGTTCCCTTTCTTATGACATTTTGGCCAACTTTGAAAAAATTGTCGGTTTTGATTTTGGACGGAAATTTGACATTTCGAATTTTTCTCCGTTTTTGGCCTGAAAGTCGGTTTTAGGTGCGTTTTTCGGGCAATCTGGGCCCGGATTCGGATTTGGGAGACAATTTTCGACATAGTATGACCTACCGCGGGGTCGAGAAAATTCAAAATGGCGGCCTTGGAGCGGTTTGAAAATAAAATTTGCCCCAAAAATGGGCTAAAAATCTCGACTGCTTGGTAGAAAATGGCATTTTTGAGGGTGTTGCCGACATCTGGGGGTTTAGGATGTTCTACACTATTGTTCACGCTGTTCTTGCGCATTTTTATAAGGTGGTCCGGTTTTCGAGAGACGCGTCTGGGACCAATTTTGGGCGAGATTTCCAAAATAGTTGCAGTGTTGCAAATTTTAAAATCGGGTTTTCGGCCACTTCCGAGGGTTTTTTCGCATTTCTGAGTGCGGCAGGCTTCTTTGTCTCCTTGCTTATGACATTTTGGCCAACTTTGAAAAAAATTGTCGGTTTTGATTTAGGACGGAAATTTGACATTTCGAATTTTTTCTCCGTTTTTGGCCTGAAAGTTGGTTTTAGGTGCGTTTTTCGGGCAATCTGGGCCCGGATTCGGATTTGGGAGACAATTTTCGACATAGTATGAATTACCGCGGGGTCGAGAAAATTCAAAATGGCGGCCTTGGAGCGGTTTGAAAATAAAATTTGCCCCAAAAATGGGCTAAAAATCTCGACTGCTTGGTAGAAAATGTCATTTTTAAGGGTGTTGCCGACATCTGGGGTTTTAGGATGTTCTACACTATTGTTCACGCTGTTCTTGCGCATTTTTATAAGGTGGTCCGGTTTTCGAGAGACGCGTCTGGGACCAATTTTGGGCGAGATTTCCAAAATAGTTGCAGTGTTGCAAATTTTAAAATCGGGTTTTCGGCCACTTCCGAGGGTTTTTCGCATTTCTGAGTGCGGCAGGCTTCTTTGTTCCCTTTCTTATGACATTTTGGCCAACTTTGAAAAAATTGTCGGTTTTGATTTAGGACGGAAATTTGACATTTCGAATTTTTCTCCGTTTTTGGCCTGAAAGTCGGTTTTAGGTGCGTTTTTGGGCAATCTGGGCCCGGATTCGGATTTGGGAGACAATTTTCGACATAGTATGACCTACCGCGGGGTCGAGAAAATTCAAAATGGCGGCCTTGGAGCGGTTTGAAAATAAAATTTGCCCCAAAAATGGGCTAAAAATCTCGACTGCTTGGTAGAAAATGGCATTTTTGAGGTGTTGCCGACATCTGGGGGTTTTAGGATGTTCTACACTATTGTTCACGCTGTTCTTGCGCATTTTTATAAGGTGGTCCGGTTTTCGAGAGACGCGTCTGGGACCAATTTTGGGCGAGATTTCCAAAATAGTTGCAGTGTTGCAAATTTTAAAATCGGGTTTTCGGCCACTTCCGAGGGTTTTTCGCATTTCTGAGTGCGGCAGGCTTCTTTGTTCCCTTTCTTATGACATTTTGGCCAACTTTGAAAAAATTGTCGGTTTTGATTTAGGACGGAAATTTGACATTTCGAATTTTTTCTCCGTTTTTGGCCTGAAAGTTGGTTTTAGGTGCGTTTTTCGGGCAATCTGGGCCCGGATTCGGATTTGGGAGACAATTTTCGACATAGTATGACCTACCGCGGGGTCGAGAAAATTCAAAATGGCGGCCTTGGAGCGGTTTGAAAATAAAATTTGCCCCAAAAATGGGCTAAAAATCTCGACTGCTTGGTAGAAAATGTCATTTTTAAGGGTGTTGCCGACATCTGGGGGTTTTAGGATGTTCTACACTATTGTTCACGCTGTTCTTGCGCATTTTTATAAGGTGGTCCGGTTTTCGAGAGACGCGTCTGGGACCAATTTTGGGCGAGATTTCCAAAATAGTTGCAGTGTTGCAAATTTTAAAATCGGGTTTTCGGCCACTTCCGAGGTTTTTCGCATTTCTGAGTGCGGCAGGCTTCTTTGTTCCCTTTCTTATGACATTTTGGCCAACTTTGAAAAAAATTGTCGGTTTTGATTTTGGACGGAAATTTGACATTTCGAATTTTTCTCCGTTTTTGGCCTGAAAGTCGGTTTTAGGTGCGTTTTTCGGGCAATCTGGGCCCGGATTCGGATTTGGGAGACAATTTTCGACATAGTATGACCTACCGCGGGGTCGAGAAAATTCAAAATGGCGGCCTTGGAGCGGTTTGAAAATAAAATTTGCCCCAAAAATGGGCTAAAAATCTCGACTGCTTGGTAGAAAATGGCATTTTTGAGGGTGTTGCCGACATCTGGGGATTTTAGGATGTTCTACACTATTGTTCACGCTGTTCTTGCGCATTTTTATAAGGTGGTCCGGTTTTCGAGAGACGCGTCTGGGACCAATTTTTTGGCGAGATTTCCAAAATAGTTGCAGTGTTGCAAATTTTAAAATCGGGTTTTCGGCCACTTCCGAGGGTTTTTTCGCATTTCTGAGTGCGGCAGGCTTCTTTGTTCCCTTTCTTATGACATTTTGGCCAACTTTGAAAAAAATTGTCGGTTTTGATTTTGGACGGAAATTTGACATTTCGAATTTTTTCTCCGTTTTTGGCCTGAAAGTTGGTTTTAGGTGCGTTTTTCGGGCAATCTGGGCCCGGATTCGGATTTGGGAGACAATTTTCGACATAGTATGAATTACCGCGGGGTCGAGAAAATTCAAAATGGCGGCCTTGTAGCGGTTTGAAAATAAAATTTGCCCCAAAAATGGGCTAAAAATCTCGACTGCTTGGTAGAAAATGTCATTTTTAAGGGTGTTGCCGACATCTGGGGTTTTAGGATGTTCTACACTATTGTTCACGCTGTTCTTGCGCATTTTTATAAGGTGGTCCGGTTTTCGAGAGACGCGTCTGGGACCAATTTTGGGCGAGATTTCCAAAATAGTTGCAGTGTTGCAAATTTTAAAATCGGGTTTTCGGCCACTTCCGAGGGTTTTTTCGCATTTCTGAGTGCGGCAGGCTTCTTTGTTCCCTTTCTTATTTTGGCCAACTTTGAAAAAATTGTCGGTTTTGATTTAGGACGGAAATTTGACATTTCGAATTTTTCTCCGTTTTTGGCCTGAAAGTCGGTTTTAGGTGCGTTTTTGGGCAATCTGGGCCCGGATTCGGATTTGGGAGACAATTTTCGACATAGTATGACCTACCGCGGGGTCGAGAAAATTCAATAAAAATAAAATTTGCCCCAAAAATGGGCTAAAAATCTCGACTGCTTGGTAGAAATGGCATTTTTGAGGTGTTGCCGACATCTGGGGGTTTTAGGATGTTCTACACTATTGTTCACGCTGTTCTTGCGCATTTTTATAAGGTGGTCCGGTTTTCGAGAGACGCGTCTGGGACCAATTTTGGGCGAGATTTCCAAAATAGTTGCAGTGTTGCAAATTTTAAAATCGGGTTTTCGGCCACTTCCGAGGTTTTTCGCATTTCTGAGTGCGGCAGGCTTCTTTGTTCCCTTTCTTATGACATTTTGGCCAACTTTGAAAAAATTGTCGGTTTTGATTTAGGACGGAAATTTGACATTTCGAATTTTTTCTCCGTTTTTGGCCTGAAAGTTGGTTTTAGGTGCGTTTTTCGGGCAATCTGGGCCCGGATTCGGATTTGGGAGACAATTTTCGACATAGTATGAATTACCGCGGGGTCGAGAAAATTCAAAATGGCGGCCTTGTAGCGGTTTGAAAATAAAATTTACCCCAAAAATGGGCTAAAAATCTCGACTGCTTGGTAGAAAATGTCATTTTTAAGGGTGTTGCCGACATCTGGGGGTTTTAGGATGTTCTACACTATTGTTCACGCTGTTCTTGCGCATTTTTATAAGGTGGTCCGGTTTTCGAGAGACGCGTCTGGGACCAATTTTGGGCGAGATTTCCAAAATAGTTGCTGTGTTGAAAATTTTAAAATCGGGGTTTCGGCCACTTCCGAGGGTTTTTTTCGCATTTCTCTGTGCGGCAGGCTTCTTTGTTCCCTTTCTTATGCCAACTTTGAAAAAAATTGTCGGTTTTGATTTAGGACGGAAATTTGACATTTCGAATTTTTTCTCCGTTTTTGGCCTGAAAGTCGGTTTTAGGTGCGTTTTTTTGGCAATCTGGGCCCGGATTCGGATTTGGGAGACAATTTTCGACATAGTATGACCTACCGCGGGGTCGAGAAAATTAAAAATGGCGGCCTTGTAGCGGTTTGAAAATAAAATTTGCCCCAAAAATTAGCTAAAAATCTCGACTGCTTGGTAGGAAATGGCATTTTTGAGGGTGTTGCCGACATCTGGGGGTTTTAGGATGTTCTACACTATTGTTCACGCTGTTCTTGCGCATTTTTATAAGGTGGTCCGGTTTTCGAGAGACGCGTCTGGGACCAATTTTGGGCGAGATTTCCAAAATAGTTGCAGTGTTGCAAATTTTAAAATCGGGTTTTCGGCCACTTCCGAGGGTTTTTCGCATTTCTGAGTGCGGCAGGCTTCTTTGTTCCCTTTCTTATGACATTTTGGCCAACTTTGAAAAAATTGTCGGTTTTGATTTAGGACGGAAATTTGACATTTCGAATTTTTCTCCGTTTTTGGCCTGAAAGTTGGTTTTAGGTGCGTTTTTCGGGCAATCTGGGCCCGGATTCGGATTTGGGAGACAATTTTCGACATAGTATGACCTACCGCGGGGTCGAGAAAATTCAAAATGGCGGCCTTGGAGCGGTTTGAAAATAAAATTTGCCCCAAAAATGGGCTAAAAATCTCGACTGCTTGGTAGAAAATGTCATTTTTAAGGGTGTTGCCGACATCTGGGGGTTTTAGGATGTTCTACACTATTGTTCACGCTGTTCTTGCGCATTTTTATAAGGTGGTCCGGTTTTCGAGAGACGCGTCTGGGACCAATTTTGGGCGAGATTTCCAAAATAGTTGCATTGTTGCAAATTTTAAAATCGGGTTTTCAGCCAATTCCGAGGGTTTTTTTTTCGCATTTCTGTGTGCGGCAGGATTCTTTGTTCCCTTTCTTATGACATTTTGGCCAACTTTGAAAAAAATTGTCGGTTTTGATTTTGGACGGAAATTTGACATTTCGAATTTTTTCTCCGTTTTTGGCCTGAAAGTCGGTTTTAGGTGCGTTTTTCGGGCAATCTGGGCCCGGATTCGGATTTGGGAGACAATTTTCGACATAGTATGACCTACCGCGGGGTCGAGAAAATTCAAAATGGCGGCCTTGTAGCGGTTTTAAAATAAAATTTGCCCCAAAAATGGGCTAAAAATCTCGACTGCTTGGTAGAAAATGGCATTTTTGAGGGTGTTGCCGACATCTGGGGGTTTTAGGATGTTCTACACTATTGTTCACGCTGTTCTTGCGCATTTTTATAAGGTGGTCCGGTTTTCGAGAGACTGGGACCAATTTTGGGCGAGATTTCCAAAATAGTTGCAGTGTTGCAAATTTTAAAATCGGGTTTTCGGCCACTTCCGAGGGTTTTTCGCATTTCTGAGTGCGGCAGGCTTCTTGTTCCCTTTCTTATGACATTTTGGCCAACTTTGAAAAAATTGTCGGTTTTGATTTAGGACGGAAATTTGACATTTCGATTTTTTTCTCCGTTTTTGGCCTGAAAGTTGGTTGTAGGTGCGTTTTCGGGCAATCTGGGCCCGGATTCGGATTTGGGAGACAATTTTCGACATAGTATGACCTACCGCGGGGTCGAGAAAATTCAAAATGGCGGCCTTGTAGCGGTTTGAAAATAAAATTTGCCCCAAAAATGGGCTAAAAATCTCGACTGCTTGGTAGAAAATGGCATTTTTGAGGGTGTTGCCGACGGGTCTAGCTCATTTCCCCGAATGACATTTCCCCGAATGCCATTTCCCCGAAAATCATTTCCCCTAATTGGCCACATCCCCGAATACCACTTCCCCTAATCAGCCACATCCCCGAATGCCATTTCCCCGAATATCATTTCCCCTAATCGGCTATATCCCCGAATGCCATTTCCCCTAATCGGCCATTTCCCCGAATGCCATTTCCCCGAAGTGACACTTACGCCAATTGCCGTTTATTTAAATTTGAATTTTCCCGAATTTGTATATTCCCTAATCTTCATTTTCGCTAAAGCCTTTTTCCATAACTAACAGTTATTTTCTTTCTCAATTTTACCGAACAAACCTTTTTCGGGTATGCTGTTGATTAAATGTTGTAAATTGGGTAGTAAAGCTCTTTGTCAATTTTTATGAACAACGGTAAGAAACACGATCAAAAACCAATTCTGATAACGTTTTTTATTTCATTTTTATGCAAAAAAAAGTTATTGACAAGACAACATTTTTTCGATGGATCAACTATGGTCCCCTTGGAACGAGCTGTCAAGTACACTCAAACCCCGATGGTTTGACACCAACTGTTGTCAAACGAACGCGGTCACTTTTTAGTTTGACACCCCTTCTACACGGAGTTTACACACACTACCAAACGTTTGTTTTGGTAGTGTGCGTAAGCGCCGTGTAAAAAGTGACAGTTCGTCACTTTTAGTTTGACTTTGACCAACCAACGGGATACAAACTAAAAAAGTGTCAAACGAAAAAGTGACCAACCACCGGGGGTTGAGTGTAGGAGCTTTTCTGCCAAGAAGGGCCGTGAAGTGAATTTTTAAAGATTGAAAGAGTCATTGTACTTAGAAAAATAAGCTTTATCGTTGTGAACAATAATATCACAAATTTAGGCTTAATTTTAGGACCCAATTACAGTCCAAACTCGATTATCCGAAGCCTCGATTATCCGAAGTTTCGACTATCCGAAGTTCGATTATCCGAAGGTTTGTATGGGACTTCGGATAATTAAATCACGAACATTTTTTTTCTTTTTTTTTCTTTTTCTTATCTAATTTCAGTTCTGCAACCCCATTTTAGTCAAATTTGAATAGTTGATTGCCAGTTGAATAATAAAATGCATTTTTTCAACATTCCAGCACCGCCATATTGGCCGCCATCTTGGATTTAAAAGTTTTAAATCACTTTAACGTAGTTTAGGGGTCATACTTAAGCTCGACAATAAAAAATTAGGCATCGAAAAAAAATGTCTTTTCGTGTTTCGATTATCCGAAGTTTCGATTATCCGAAGTGAAATTTTTCCGAGGCCTTCGGATAATCGAGTCTGGACTGTACTAGATTTTTTTTGTTCAATTAACACTTGTATTCAACCGCATAGTTAGATGTTGTTTTTGAGAAATTTGTCTTCTTTCGAATTTTGTTCAAGAACCCAAAAATCGAACAAATAGGTACATAAGGCTGGTACAAATTTTATTTAAAGTTTTTGTTGATCATACTTTTCGCCAAATCTAAAACCAGCAATGTGAATAAAACGATCAGTGTGAACGGGGTTCTGTACTACGAAAATCGCACGGTATGTTTTCTGAATCATAAAAATAACAAACTTTTTATTGCATTATTATTATCATGTCTATAAAAAAGTATATGTTTTGAGAATATATAACAAAAAGTCTGTAACAATATTCATTGTATTTGAATGAATAGTACCAAACCTTTCAACACCCTTTCCCCCCTAAAATGCTACGTCTGTTCTGAGTGAATCCAAAAAGAAAGTTGATCATTCAAGGCCAATACGAACCTTTTAAGAAATATTATATGTAGTTTGATGTGATAAAAATTGGCATCATTTTTTTTCTCATATAAAATGCTATTTCCCCGAACGCGGTCAAGCGGAAATGCCCGGTGACCAGGAGCGCGCGCGCTCCGGGGCACCGGGCATTTCCGCTTGACCGCGTTCAAATGGCATTCAGAAATGACTATTCAGGGATATGACTAATCGGGTAAGTGGCATTCGGGATTGTGGCCCATTCGGAAAATGACTTTCGGGGATGTGGACGATTAGGGGAAATGGGAAATTCGGGTAAATGGAATTCGGGGAAATGACTATTAGGAGAAGTGTCTTTTCGGGGAAGTGGCATTCGGGGAAATGTCCCTTCGGTAATATGGGTTTCGGGGAAATGTCATAGATTCGTTGCCGACATCTGGGGGTTTTAGGATGTTCTACACTATTGTTCACGCTGTTCTTGCGCATTTTTATAAGGTGGTCCGGTTTTCGAGAGACGCGTCTGGGACCAATTTTGGGCGAGATTTCCAAAATAGTTGCAGTGTTGCAAATTTTAAAATCGGGTTTTCGGCCACTTCCGAGGGTTTTTTCGCATTTCTGAGTGCGGCAGGCTTCTTTGTTCCCTTTCTTATGACATTTTGGCCAACTTTGAAAAAAATTGTCGGTTTTGATTTAGGACGGAAATTTGACATTTCGAATTTTTTCTCCGTTTTTGGCCTGAAAGTTGGTTTTAGGTGCGTTTTTCGGGCAATCTGGGCCCGGATTCGGATTTGGGAGACAATTTTCGACATAGTATGAATTACCGCGGGGTCGAGAAAATTCAAAATGGCGGCCTTGTAGCGGTTTGAAAATAAAATTTGCCCCAAAAATGGGCTAAAAATCTCGACTGCTTGGTAGAAAATGTCATTTTAAGGGTGTTGCCGACATCTGGGGGTTTTAGGATGTTCTACACTATTGTTCACGCTGTTCTTGCGCATTTTTATAAGGTGGTCCGGTTTTCGAGAGACGCGTCTGGGACCAATTTTGGGCGAGATTTCCAAAATAGTTGCAGTGTTGCAAATTTTAAAATCGGGTTTTCGGCCACTTCCGAGGGTTTTTCGCATTTCTCTGTGCGGCAGGCTTCTTTGTTCCCTTTCTTATGACATTTTGGCCAACTTTGAAAAAATTGTCGGTTTTGATTTTGGACGGAAATTTGACATTTCGAATTTTTCTCCGTTTTTGGCCTGAAAGTCGGTTTTAGGTGCGTTTTTTGGGCAATCTGGGCCCGGATTCGGATTTGGGAGACAATTTTCGACATAGTATGACCTACCGCGGGGTCGAGAAAATTCAAAATGGCGGCCTTGTAGCGGTTTGAAAATAAAATTTGCCCCAAAAATTAGCTAAAAATCTCGACTGCTTGGTAGGAAATGGCATTTTGAGGGTGTTGCCGACATCTGGGGTTTTAGGATGTTCTACACTATTGTTCACGCTGTTCTTGCGCATTTTTATAAGGTGGTCCGGTTTTCGAGAGACGCGTCTGGGACCAATTTTGGGCGAGATTTCCAAAATAGTTGCAGTGTTGCAAATTTTAAAATCGGGTTTTCGGCCACTTCCGAGGGTTTTTCGCATTTCTGAGTGCGGCAGGCTTCTTTGTTCCCTTTCTTATGACATTTTGGCCAACTTTGAAAAAATTGTCGGTTTTGATTTAGGACGGAAATTTGACATTTCGAATTTTTTCTCCGTTTTTGGCCTGAAAGTTGGTTTTAGGTGCGTTTTTCGGGCAATCTGGGCCCGGATTCGGATTTGGGAGACAATTTTCGACATAGTATGAATTACCGCGGGGTCGAGAAAATTCAAAATGGCGGCCTTGTAGCGGTTTGAAAATAAAATTTGCCCCAAAAATGGGCTAAAAATCTCGACTGCTTGGTAGAAAATGTCATTTTAAGGGTGTTGCCGACATCTGGGGTTTTAGGATGTTCTACACTATTGTTCACGCTGTTCTTGCGCATTTTTATAAGGTGGTCCGGTTTTCGAGAGACGCGTCTGGGACCAATTTTGGGCGAGATTTCCAAAATAGTTGCAGTGTTGCAAATTTTAAAATCGGGTTTTCGGCCACTTCCGAGGGTTTTTTTCGCATTTCTCTGTGCGGCAGGCTTCTTTGTTCCCTTTCTTATGACATTTTGGCCAACTTTGAAAAAAATTGTCGGTTTTGATTTAGGACGGAAATTTGACATTTCGAATTTTTTCTCCGTTTTTGGCCTGAAAGTCGGTTTTAGGTGCGTTTTTTGGGCAATCTGGGCCCGGATTCGGATTTGGGAGACAATTTTCGACATAGTATGACCTACCGCGGGGTCGAGAAAATTCAAAATGGCGGCCTTGTAGCGGTTTGAAAATAAAATTTGCCCCAAAAATTAGCTAAAAATCTCGACTGCTTGGTAGGAAATGGCATTTTTGAGGGTGTTGCCGACATCTGGGGGTTTTAGGATGTTCTACACTATTGTTCACGCTGTTCTTGCGCATTTTTATAAGGTGGTCCGGTTTTCGAGAGACGCGTCTGGGACCAATTTTGGGCGAGATTTCCAAAATAGTTGCAGTGTTGCAAATTTTAAAATCGGGTTTTCGGCCTCTTCCGAGGGTTTTTTCGCATTTCTGAGTGCGGCAGGCTTCTTCGTTCCCTTTCTTATGACATTTTGGCCAACTTTGAAAAAATTGTCGGTTTTGATTTAGGACGGAAATTTGACATTTCGAATTTTTTTCTCCGTTTTTGGCCTGAAAGTTGGTTTTAGGTGCGTTTTTCGGGCAATCTGGGCCCGGATTCGGATTTGGGAGACAATTTTCGACATAGTATGACCTACCGCGGGGTCGAGAAAATTCAAAATGGCGGCCTTGGAGCGGTTTGAAAATAAAATTTGCCCCAAAAATGGGCTAAAAATCTCGACTGCTTGGTAGAAAATGTCATTTTTAAGGGTGTTGCCGACATCTGGGGGTTTTAGGATGTTCTACACTATTGTTCACGCTGTTCTTGCGCATTTTTATAAGGTGGTCCGGTTTTCGAGAGACGCGTCTGGGACCAATTTTGGGCGAGATTTCCAAAATAGTTGCAGTGTTGCAAATTTTAAAATCGGGTTTTCGGCCGCTTCCGGGGATTTTTTCGCATTTCTGAGTGCGGCAGGCTTCTTTGTTCCCTTTCTTATGACATTTTGGCCAACTTTGAAAAAAAATGTCGGTTTTGATTTTGGACGGAAATTTGACATTTCGAATTTTTTCTCCGTTTTTGGCCTGAAAGTCGGTTTTAGGTGCGTTTTTCAGACAATCTGGGCCCGGATTCGGATTTGGGAGACAATTTTCGACATAGTACACGCAACCTAGACTTCGGTCAAATTGACCGAAAAACTCGGTAAATTTATCAGAAATTCTCTGATAGAGCGTCTCTATCAGAGAATTCTCCGTCAAAGCTTTATCAGACATTCTCTGATAAAGTTCATGAGGTTCACGGAGGCAGATTTGACAGATGAATTCTTTGATTGTGTTGGTGAACTCCTTGGCAAAAGCTTTGTTGCCAAATCTCACCACTTGGGCAGCGCTAGCGTCGTTCCGGTAAAAATGCACGCACACCACTGCAACAGTATATTTGTATTGGTAAGGCTGAAATTTTGCTTTGGGAGAATGAAAACGAACGATGAAACAGTTTTAGAACATTTATTTTCATAATATTTAACACTGTTGAAGCACACTTTTATTGAGCTGGATCTACCGAATGAGGATTCGGTTCGGTTGGCCACGAGATTCTGGTTGTTCCAGATTTTCCGGTCATCGTACGGCCATAACCTGCAACAGAGGAAAAAATAAAGTGAAAATCTACCCGTACATGACAAAATACAGAATTACTTTCACTTTGCATTTAAATACACATTTAATTACACTTACTTGATAGTAACAGCGGCAGTTCAAACATTTTTTTTCTTAATTTTCACCACAGAAAATGGAAAAAACGGCACCGCTGCAGCGAACAAAACAGACGCGATATTTGGTTCAATTTGTCATGGCGGACATTGACTGCTACGATGGGATGTTCAAATACTACGATGACATAACAAATTATAGGGTCGTTCAAATATTACGTACATTGAAAATTAAACAAGAAAATTTAAGTTTCGCATTTTGGTTAAAATGTCAAAATGTCAAAATGTCAAAATGTCAAAATGTCAAAATGTCAAAATGTCAAAATGTCAAAATGTCAAAATGTCAAAATGTCAAAATGTCAAAATGTCAAAATGTCAAAATGTCAAAATGTCAAAATGTCAAAATGTCAAAATGTCAAAATGTCAAAATGTCAAAATGTCAAAATGTCAAAATGTCAAATGTCAAAATGTCAAAATGTCAAAATGTCAAATGTCAAAATGTCAAAATGTCAAATGTCAAAATGTCAAAATGTCAAAATGTCAAAATGTCAAAATGTCAAAATGTGTCAAAATGTCAAAATGTCAAAATGTCAAATGTCAAAATGTCAAATGTCAAATGTCAAAATGTCGTGTCAATGTCAAAATGTCAAAATGTCAAAATGTCAAAATGTCAAAATGTCAAAATGTCAAAATGTCAAAATGTCAAATGTCAAAATGTCAAAATGTCAATGTGTCGTGTCAAAATGTCAAAATGTCAAAATGTCAAAATGTCAAAATGTCAAAATGTCAAAATGTCAAAATGTTAAAATGTCAAAATGTCAAAATGTCAAAATGTTAAAATGTTTAACATTTTATAATGTTTAACATTTTAACATTTTAACATTTTAATATTTTTACATTTTAACATTTTAACATTTTAACATTTTAACATTTTAACATTTTAACATTTTAACATTTTAACATTTTAACATTTTAACATTTTAACATTTTAACATTTTAACATTTTAACATTTTAACATTTTAACATTTTAACATTTTAACATTTTAACATTTTAACATTTTAACATTTTAACATTTTAACATTTTAACATTTTAACATTTTAACATTTTAACATTTTAACATTTTAACATTTTAACATTTTAACATTTTAACATTTTAACATTTTAACATTTTAACATTTTAACATTTTAACATTTTAACATTTTAACATTTTAACATTTTAACATTTTAACATTTTAACATTTTAACATTTTAACATTTTAACATTTTAACATTTTAACATTTTAACATTTTAACATTTTAACATTTTAACATTTTAACATTTTAACATTTTAACATTTTAACATTTTAACATTTTAACATTTTAACATTTTAACATTTTAACATTTTAACATTTTAACATTTTCTAATCTAATCTAATCGAACACAAGCGCAGCCAGTCCGAAGAAAGCATCCTGGAAGAACTTGTGGTAAGATTACGCCTCAAGTCCTTTCTTGTCAATATTAATGATTACAGTACATCCGAGTTACCCCGAAAATGTATAGCAAAAATTAAAGCGGCCAGGCCTACTGCGTTGCATTAACCGCAGAGACAGATTCTGTGAACGGATCACATTTCACAGAATCATCAGGAGGAAGGATGCGTGGACATACCGTACCAAACGCTCCGAATCAGTTGTGGTGTGGTGTGTTAGTGTAAATTTGGCAGATAATAATATTTAGAGGCGGGTGGGGGGGGGTTGGGAGGGGGAGGAAATGAGGATAGGAAAAAGGGAAGGTGGGAAAAGGATAATATGGATATATCATTTGATCAATAGAATATTATATAAAATAAGGGAAAAAAACTTCTATCAAATAATGATAGATAAAATGGATAGATCTCACCAAATCAAGATTCAGATTCAACGATCCATAATAAACCTCCTTCACAAGCAAAATTCCGATCTATCGGCTTGGTAGATTTCGTAGGGATCGGAACCCAACATTCCAATTTCCTTGGAACAGCTTCCCGACGTCTTCAACGATATCCATACGAAAAGAAAGTAGAAATCCCTTCTGGACCAACACTCAGAAGACTTCACTCTTTCTGCAGAAATGTCCAGTTCTTCGCTTTGGCAGCTTACACCTCACAAAGTTTTCCGCGGATGATGACATTACAACCAACTGTCAGAAAAGGCAAAATACGGATCTAATATCTGGTTTAGACACTTTAATTTTCTAAAATTTTCCTAGAAGGTTAATTTTAAATTCGAAAAAAACATGACGCAGCAAAAAAATTTCACGCCCGCACGCACCGATTACTACGATCAACCGTCCACATTTTAACATTTTAACATTTTAACATTTTAACATTTTAACATTTTAACATTTTAACATTTTAACATTTTAACATTTTAACATTTTAACATTTTAACATTTTAACATTTTAACATTTTAACATTTTGACAATTAAACAATTTAAAAACAATTTTGCAAAATTTACCAAATAATTAATTGGGTAATGTCATTTGTGAATGCCCTTTTCACATAATCGCTGAATGCTCCCCGTTTGAGATGACGGCTTATGCCGATATCCGCCACTTGGGGCGCAACGATCTTTGGATGAATTAGGGGTGAATTCTCGTGTACGATACAATGTCGTGCTAATGTGTGCGTTAAAGTCGTTTTCTTGGATGAACTCAAACCAAAAAGTTTATCAGAGAATCTCTGATAGACGATTATCAGAGATTGGTCTGATAAGCGCCAGGTTTGCGTGTACAACCAATTCGTGAACAGCTAGACAACTGCACTTTACCCGTGAACAACCATTTTAACATTTTAACATTTTAACATTTTAACATTTTAACATTTTAACATTTTAACATTTTAACATTTTAACATTTTAACATTTTAACATTTTAACATTTTAACATTTTAACATTTTATCATTTTAACATTTTAACATTTTAACATTTTAACATTTTAACATTTTAACATTTTAACATTTTAACATTTTAACATTTTAACATTTTAACATTTTAACATTTTAACATTTTAACATTTTAACATTTTAACATTTTAACATTTTAACATTTTAACATTTTAACATTTTAACATTTTAACATTTTAATATTTTTACATTTTAACATTTTAACATTTTAACATTTTAACATTTTAACATTTTAACATTTTAACATTTTAACATTTTAACATTTTAACATTTTAACATTTTAACATTTTAACATTTTAACATTTTAACATTTTAACATTTTAACATTTTAACATTTTAACATTTTAACATTTTAACATTTTAACATTTTAACATTTTAACATTTTAACATTTTAACATTTTAACATTTTAACATTTTAACATTTTAACATTTTAACATTTTAACATTTTAACATTTTAACATTTTAACATTTTAACATTTTAACATTTTAACATTTTAACATTTTAACATTTTAACATTTTAACATTTTAACATTTTAACATTTTAACATTTTAACATTTTAACATTTTAACATTTTAACATTTTAACATTTTAACATTTTAACATTTTAACATTTTAACATTTTAACATTTTAACATTTTAACATTTTAACATTTTAACATTTTAACATTTTAACATTTTAACATTTTAACATTTTAACATTTTAACATTTTAACATTTTAACATTTTAACATTTTAACATTTTAATATTTTAACATTTTAACATTTTAACATTTTAACATTTTAACATTTTAACATTTTAACATTTTAACATTTTAACATTTTAACATTTTAACATTTTAACATTTTAACATTTTAACATTTTAACATTTTAACATTTTAACATTTTAACATTTTAACATTTTAACATTTTAACATTTTAACATTTTAACATTTTAACATTTTAACATTTTAACATTTTAACATTTTAACATTTTAACATTTTAACATTTTAACATTTTAACATTTTAACATTTTAACATTTTAACATTTTAACATTTTAATATTTTAACATTTTAACATTTTAACATTTTAACATTTTAACATTTTAACATTTTAACATTTTAACATTTTAACATTTTAACATTTTAACATTTTAACATTTTAACATTTTAACATTTTAACATTTTAACATTTTAACATTTTAACATTTTAACATTTTAACATTTTAACATTTTAACATTTTAATATTTTAACATTTTAACATTTTAACATTTTAACATTTTAACATTTTAACATTTTAACATTTTAACATTTTAACATTTTAACATTTTAACATTTTAACATTTTAACATTTTAACATTTTAACATTTTAACATTTTAACATTTTAACATTTTAACATTTTAACATTTTAACATTTTAACATTTTAACATTTTAACATTTTAACATTTTAACATTTTAACATTTTAACATTTTAACATTTTAACATTTTAACATTTTAACATTTTAACATTTTAACATTTTAACATTTTAACATTTTAACATTTTAACATTTTAACATTTTAACATTTTAACATTTTAACATTTTAACATTTTAACATTTTAACATTTTAACATTTTAACATTTTAACATTTTAACATTTTAACATTTTAACATTTTAACATTTTAACATTTTAACATTTTAACATTTTAACATTTTAACATTTTAACATTTTAACATTTTAACATTTTAACATTTTAACATTTTAACATTTTAACATTTTAACATTTTAACATTTTAACATTTTAACATTTTAACATTTTAACATTTTAACATTTTAACATTTTAACATTTTAACATTTTAACATTTTAACATTTTAACATTTTAACATTTTAACATTTTAACATTTTAACATTTTAACATTTTAACATTTTAACATTTTAACATTTCTTGACTTTTTTTTGATAACGTCCTATAAACAAATGTAAACATTGAGTGTATCCCTTTCACACCTTATGTCAAAGTCCATCGGAGTAAGCGGGATACACTCAATGTTTACATTTGTTTATAGGACCTTATCAAAAAAAACTCAAGATTTTAACATTTTAACATTTTAACATTTTAACATTTTAACATTTTAACATTTTAACATTTTAACATTTTAACATTTTAACATTTTAACATTTTAACATTTTAACATTTTAACATTTTAACATTTTAACATTTTAACATTTTAACATTTTAACATTTTAACATTTTAACATTTTAACATTTTAACATTTTAACATTTTAACATTTTAACATTTTAACATTTTAACATTTTAACATTTTAACATTTTAACATTTTAACATTTTAACATTTTAACATTTTAACATTTTAACATTTTAACATTTTAACATTTTAACATTTTAACATTTTAACATTTTGACAATTAAACAATTTAAAAACAATTTTGCAAAATTTACCAAATAATTAATTGGGTAATGTCATTTGTGAATGCCCTTTTCACATAATCGCTGAATGCTCCCCGTTTGAGATGACGGCTTATGCCGATATCCGCCACTTGGGGCGCAACGATCTTTGGATGAATTAGGGTGAATTCTCGTGTACGATACAATGTCGTGCTAATGTGTGCGTTAAAGTCGTTTTCTTGGATGAACTCAAACCAAAAAGTTTATCAGAGAATCTCTGATAGACGATTATCAGAGATTGGTCTGATAAGCGCCAGGTTTGCGTGTACAACCAATTCGTGAACAGCTAGACAACTGCACTTTACCCGTGAACAACCTTTGGTTCACCACCTATAATAGTTATAGGGACAACTCATTACGATTCGTGAACAGCTAGACAACTGAACACTTTACCCGTGAACAACCATTTGTTCACCACCTATAATAATTATAGGGACAACTACAACCAATTCGTGAACAGCTAGACAACTGAACACTTTACCCGTGAACAACCTTTGGTTCACCACCTATAATAATTATAGGGACAACTCATTACGATTCGTGAACAGCTAGACAACTGAACACTTTACCCGTGAACAACTACATGTTCACCACCTGTTCAACTACAGGGACATTTACCCGTGAACAACTACATGTTCACCACCTGTTCAACTACAGGGACATTTACCCGTGAACAACTACATGTTCACCACCTGTTCAACTACAGGGACATTTACCCGTGAACAACTACATGTTCACCACCTGTTCAACCACAGGGACATTTACCCGTGAACAACTACATGTTCACCACCTGTTCAACTACAGGGACATTTACCCGTGAACAACTACATGTTCACCACCTGTTCAACTACAGGGACATTTACCCGTGAACAACTACATGTTCACCACCTGTTCAACTACAGGGACATTTACCCGTGAACAACTACATGTTCACCACGTGTTTAATCACAGGGACATTCCACCGGAAACATTCCACCCGTGAACAGCTTTCTGTTCACCACCTGCAACCAATGTTACAGGGACATTATCTTGGTGCCTGACTTACCAACGACTGTCTAAACCCGGAATAAAGTAAACCATCCCTCCACGCTCCGCGTGTAAGCTCGTCTTTTTGTTGCTTTAACTAGTACCGCAACCCAAATTTCAGGATAACCTATTTTCGTCCTACGTCAAAATAAAACATAGTTCTGCGTCAAAATGATTGTAGTCCTACGATAAAACAATTAAAACTCTATGTAAAAATCAAAGTAGTCTTCCGTAAAACAATTAAAAATCTAAGTCGAAATCATTGTCATCCTGCGTTAAACTACTCGCATATCTAAGTCAACATAATAATCCTACAATGAAGCAAACGAAGTTCTACGTCAAAAAATATTTTTCTCTGTTGATAAAACTTAAGTTCATTGTCAAAGTTGTATTAGTCCTACGTCAATGTAATTGTAGTTCTACGTCAAAATTATTGTCAAATTAATTACAAGATCATTCGAAGTATCAGTCATAATTATTTTGATCCTCTAAGTCAAAACTAAGTGCATCTCCAGCGCTGGGTGCATCGAAGCAAAGCTAATTTGCACCCGACGTCAACCCCATCGCAGAGACGCATCGAGCTCTACAGGCTCAATAAAAACTCCTTACCTGCTCTGTATGGTAGAACAGAGCTAAGCTCTGTATGCAGCGAACAGAGCCAGCTCTGTATGGGGAAAAATAATATTGATTTGCATATATCTCAAAAACGATAAGTTTTAGAAAGTTGACATGTTCTAGAAAGTTGCTGGTACCAAAATACAGGAAAGTTGCTGGTATTTAGAATACAGGTAATAAAATGGCAAATTTCCATAGAGAGCATTTAGAACTTGAAACTCTTCACTGATTTCCTGGCTTGAGAAATAAAGAAAAAATGGTTTTTGCTATTTAATTTCATTTTCTTATTTTATTTAAAAAAGGTGACAAAATGTAAAAATATATCATAGAGATTATTTAGAGCTTAAAACTTTCTTATGGTGATCTTGCTTGAAAAATATAGTTTTTTCTGTTGAATTAAATAAAATAGAAAAGTTTCCTGAAATCTTTATAAGGTTAAACTTATGTTAACTGATTTTTTTTTTTTTAAATTAAAATAATTGTTAGAAGATTTAGTTTTTATATTTTTAACTTGCGTATTTGAAATTGTTTTTTATCTTAATTTAAAAAATTTAAAAAATTTAAAAAATTTAAAAAATTTAAAAAATTTAAAAAATTTAAAAAATTTAAAAAATTTAAAAAATTTAAAAAATTTAAAAAATTTAAAAAATTTAAAAAATTTAAAAAATTTAAAAAATTTAAAAAATTTAAAAAATTTAAAAAATTTAAAAAATTTAAAAAATTTAAAAAATTTAAAAAATTTAAAAAATTTAAAAATTTAAAAAATTTAAAAATTTAAAAATTTAAAAATTTAAAAATTAAAAATTTAAAAATTTAAAAAATTAAAAATTTAAAAATTTAAAAATTTAAAATTTAAAAATTTAAAAAATTTAAAAAATTTAAAAATTTAAAAATTTAAAAATTTAAAAAATTAAAAATTTAAAAATTTAAAAAATTTAAAAATTTAAAAATTTAAAAATTTAAAAATTTAAAAATTTAAAAATTTAAAAATTTAAAAATTTAAAAATTTAAAAATTTAAAAATTTAAAAATTTAAAAATTTAAAAATTTAAAATTTAAAAATTTAAAAATTTAAAAATTTAAAAATTTAAAAATTTAAAAATTTAAAAATTTAAAAATTTAAAAATTTAAAAATTTAAAAATTTAAAAATTTAAAAAATTTAAAAATTTAAAAATTTAAAAATTTAAAAAATTTAAAAATTTAAAAATTTAAAAATTTAAAAATTTAAAAATTTAAAAATTTAAAAATTTAAAAATTTAAAAATTTAAAAATTTAAAAATTTAAAAATTTAAAAATTTAAAAAAATTTAAAAATTTAAAAATTTAAAAATTTAAAAATTTAAAAATTTAAAAAATTTAAAAATTTAAAAAATTTAAAAATTTAAAAATTTAAAATTTAAAAATTTAAAAATTTAAAAATTTAAAAATTTAAAAATTTAAAAATTAAAAATTTAAAAATTTTAAAAATTTAAAAATTTAAAAATTTAAAAAATTTAAAAATTTAAAAAATTTAAAAATTTAAAAATTGAAAAATTGAAAAATTTAAAAATTTAAAAAATTTAAAAATTTAAAAATTTAAAAATTTAAAAATTTAAAAATTTAAAAATTTAAAAATTTAAAAATTTAAAAAATTTAAAAATTTAAAAATTTAAAAATTTAAAAAATTTAAAAATTTAAAAATTTAAAAATTTAAAAATTAAAAAATTTAAAAATTTAAAAATTTAAAAATTTAAAAATTTAAAAATTTAAAAATTTAAAAATTTAAAAATTTAAAAATTTAAAAATTTAAAAATTTAAAAATTTAAAAATTTAAAAATTTAAAAATTTAAAAATTTAAAAATTTAAAAATTTAAAAATTTAAAAAATTTAAAAATTTAAAAATTTAAAAATTTAAAAATTTAAAAATTTAAAAATTTAAAATTTAAAAATTTAAAAATTTAAAAATTTAAAAATTTAAAAATTTAAAAATTTAAAAATTTAAAAATTTAAAAAATTTAAAAAATTTAAAAATTTTAAAATTTAAAATTTAAAAAATTTAAAAATTTAAAAATTTAAAAATTTAAAAAATTAAAAAATTAAAAAATTAAAAAATTAAAAATTTAAAAATTTAAAAATTTAAAAATTTAAAAATTTAAAAATTTAAAAATTTAAAAATTTAAAAATTTAAAAATTTAAAAAGTTTAAAAATTTAAAAATTTAAAAATTTAAAAATTTAAAAATTTAAAAATTTAAAAATTTAAAAATTTAAAAAATTTAAAAATTTAAAAATTTAAAAATTTAAAAATTTAAAAATTTAAAAAATTTAAAAATTTAAAAATTTAAAAATTTAAAAATTTAAAAATTTAAAAATTTAAAAATTTAAAAATTTAAAAATTTAAAAATTTAAAAAATTTAAAAAATTTAAAAAATTTAAAAAATTTAAAAAATTTAAAAAATTTAAAAAATTTAAAAAAATTAAAAAATTTAAAAAAATTTTAAAAATTTAAAAATTTAAAAAAAAAATAAAAAAAATAATATAAAAATTGAAATAACAAGCTATGTTCTCAACAATTGAATGAAAAAGGTGTTTTAAAATGCATTTCACACCTGCCCAGTTGTTTTGCAATCATTATTTTTCAAAATATCCAATTATTGAAGAGATTTTTTCGCCGAAAAAACTTTTGCGGTGCTGTACATTGGAATTCCACGAAAATTGAAAATATGTTTGACCGAACCCAGACATGCTAAATATGATTTTAAACGCAGGAAAATGCATTTGGGTAATTCTCTACCAACTCACACGAAATCGGGAAAAGTTGCCCCGACCCTCTTCGATTTGCATGAAAATTTGTCCTAAGGGGTAACTTTTGTCCCTGATTACGAATCCGAGGTCTGTTTTTGATATCTCGTGACGGAGGGGCGGTACGACCCTTCCATTTTGAACATGCGAAAAAGATGTGTTTTTCAACAATTTGCAGCCTGAAACGGTGATGAGATAGAAATTTGGTGTCAAAGGGACTTTTATGTAAAATTAAACGCCCGATTTGATGGCGTACTCAAAATTCCGAAAAAACGTATTTTTCATCGAAAAAAAACACTAAAAAAGTTTCAAAAATTCTCCCATTTTCCGTTACTCGACTGTAAAATTTTTGGAACATGTCATTTTATGGGAAATTTAATGTACTTTTCGAATCTACATTGACTCAGAAGGGTCATTTTTTCATTTAAAACAAAAAAAATCATTTTAAAATTTCGTGTTTTTTCTAACTTTGCAGGGTTATTTTTTAGAGTGTAACAATGTTCTACAAAGACATAAGGGGTTTGCTCATAAACATCACGAGTTATTGCGATTTTACGAAAAAAAAGTTTCGATTTTTTCAATTTTTGAATTTTGAATCACCTACAAGAGCAGACATAGAAAATCTCCGAAACACGCATTCAAAACTTTGCCCCCGGCTTGCCGGTACTTGTCGGGTATCAGAAAATGAGTACCCGACAGGTACCGACACATATTTTTCTTCTACAGATGAACTTGAGATCAAATTTGATACCTGCTTTGCTACGCGCGGTGGGAGACTCGGGGGCAAACTCGAGAGCAAATTTGGTGAGCATCAAATCGGGTAGCAAATGGTTTAACTTTCGACATTTTCGAAAAATGAAATTCTTTGGAATTTTCAATAGGATTAAAAAGTTTAATACACTTTTAGCTTTTCTAGGCATGAATCAACACATAATTATTGATTTTGAAGGTAAACGAGAGCAAAAAATGATAAAAACCCATATTTGCCCCCCGCGGTGGGCTTGTTTCGGTGGCAAATTTGCTACCCTAGCGGTGGGGATGACGGAATTTTTTCAAGGTGGCAAATTTGATCTCGGTATTCACGAGCCGGGTGCAAATTTGATTTGCACCCCAGCGCTGGAGATGCCCTAACAAAGTTTTACGTCAAGCTTATTGTAGTCCTACGTTGAATCATCGAATCCTACGTCAAGCCAATCTGTCAACTATCCTTCTTGGTCGTGGAACACTAAACGCACCCGAGCATTTGACTTTCCCATGTGTGTGTGTCAGAAAAATGTAAACAATTCGTTGTGAATCCATAAACACAACCAACCAAGGCACCACTACCATCATCAAGTTCAACACCTTCTTTCAACTTTACAAAAACAAACAGCTTTGTGACGTTTCGCATACGCACACCAGCGCACGATTTGCCTTTGCTGCTTGCCGACAAAATCCAAGCTCACTTCCCCTTATGCACGCACACGCAATACGTGCGAACGAAAATAACTCGATAAGAGAGAGAGAGAGAGAGACCGTTACTCCTCCTCCTTACACAGAAAAAAATCATGGTAATATTACATCTGGGAAGTGGTACATCTTTTATGTCAGAAAAATGTGTAATTTTACCTCTGGAAATGTGTAATTTTACCACTTTTCTGGTGTAATGTCACTTTTTCAGTCTAAATTGAGGTAAAATTACATCATAAAAGAGGTAATATTCAACCTTCCAAAATTACAGCTTCCAAATTTACATTATTTTTTTCTGTGTACTGTTTCTTTTTTTGTAGATCACTTGAAAATAACGCCACCATAGGCGGCATCAAAACCATGGCCCGACTTAGCACTTGTACCTTAAATACCTGTAGTTAATCCTCGTCGCCAACTTTGTGGGGTCCTCGCCATTCCGGACGCAGCTCGCAGGCTGCCGATCATCCTCCCGACCGCCCTCTGACCACATGTCCGGAATGCCGCCAGCACCGTCCTCGTTCACAGCTACCACTCAACTAACTCTTTCTCTTCGGGTTTTCCCCACACGCTGTTCTCTCTCAGCTTATCTGCCAAGGGGCATGACACTCAGCGGATCAGACCCTACAGCTATAATTGATGAGCTTCCATTATTCTCTTTTGGTGAGTTCTGCGCAGGCAATAGTGTTCCATCCTTCCTTCCCTGTAAATTCTGTGAAATGTGAACTGTTCAGAGAATCCTTTCTGCGGTAAACATTATGCAGTAAGGCTGGCCACTTACATTTTTGCGATTTATTTTCGTTTCAATGTACTTTAACCATTAATATTGACTCATTATATTGGAACAATTTTCTAAGACTTATCAGCAACTTTCCTTGGACAGAATGCGTCTATTTTTAATTTGCATGGTCAAATATTTAATTTATTTTATTTTATTTTGTAAAATTCTTTCATGTTATTATCTAATCTTTTACAGACTTTTGTCCTCACAGTAGTTATGTTCTTCTCATTTAAAATAACTTAACTCGATTCCTTCGGTAACTGCAATTAGCTTCGGACCAAATTCGACTCAAATTCTCAACAACTTTTCCTTTTTTTTTCAGCAGTTGGTCTTAGACTAACTCCGACTCAACATTTCAGGAACTGTTAAGCTGCAGTTGGCCTTGGGCTAAACCCGACTCAACTTTTCAGGAACTCTTTTGCAGCAGTTGGCCTTGGGCTAAACCCGACTCAACTTTTTAGAGCGATTGGCCTTGGGCTAAACCCGACTCAACTTTTCAGGAACTCTTTTGCTGCAGTTGGCCTTGGGCTAAACCCGACTCAACTTTTTAGAGCGATTGGCCTTGGGCTAAACCCGACTCAATCTTTGCAGCAGTTGGCCTTGGGCTAAACCCGACTCAACTTTTCAGGAACTCTTTTGCAGTAGTTGGCCTTGTTTTTCTCCGTTTTTTGCCTGAAAATCGGTTTTAGGTGCGTTTTTCGGGCAATCTGGGCCCGGATTCGAATTTGGGAGACAATTTTCGACATTTTTTTCAAAATGGCGGCCTTGGAGCGGCTTGAAAATAAAATTTGCCCCAAAAATGGGCTAAAAATCTCGACTGCTCGGTAGAAAATTGCATTTTTGAGGGTGATGCCGACATCTGGGGGTTTTGGGATGTTCTACACTATTGTTTGCGCTGTTCTTGCGCATCTTTATAAGGTGGTCCCGAGGGGGATGTCACTTTCGCGCTAGCCGAGCGATAAAGCTTCTTTTTCAAACCTTTGCAGCGTTCACTTTCACCTTTCCGATTTAACTTGCTTTAATACCCCGTTCGCACGGGCGAGTTATAACCGGTTATAAGACCAAAAGTGGTTATAACTCTTAAAACCGGCTATACCTCTGGTTTTGCCCATACAACGAGCTGTCAGATTAAAACTGGTTTTAAAAGTTATAACCAAGTTAAAACTGCTCGAAAAATAGGTTTGGCTGCTTGAATTTCATAAAACCCAAATAGTAGGCCTCGGAAAACCTTTCGCAAAGTTTGACGTTGTCAAGAACCAAACAAAACAACTTTTTTTCAGCTGTGAAAATCGTTAGCGGTTAAGATTTTGATTATTTATTGGTGATCGAATGTTTGATGGCCTCCAAATCCCGCATCGCAGTCGATTACCCCGCTTGACGTTCTGCTGCTGGCGCTTGTACGAGGAGGTGGCCAACGACATCAACTTCCGAGGCAGAGCATTTTTCTGGACGGATTCCATGATCGTTCGCTGCTGGAACCAACTCGTGGCTAACCTGGTTTTAGAGATTCAACACCGGAAGGAGAGCGGACCTTGGGATCATGCTCCCGGAACAGAAACCGAGCTGACATTATTTCTCGCGACATGTTGCCGATGCAGTATGAACAGTTTTGGTTCAAGAGACCTAGCTGAGTCTCGACCACCAGCACTGGCCGCATGCCCCAAAGTTCCCACCGCAGAAGACTTCGACCCCGAGGATCTGGAGGAACACAATGCTGTTCCAAGACCCGAGCCTTACCTACTGAGCAGTTCTCTAGGATTTCGGTCATTCGATTTTTTTTGTATTTTTTAATCCTGAAACTTTTTTGGTGCCTTCGGTATGCCCAAAGAAGCCATTTTGCATCATTAGTTTGTCCATATAATTTTCCATACAAATTTGGCAGCTGGCCATACAAAATGATGTATGACAATTCAAAATCTGTATCTTTTGAAGGAATTTTTGATCGGGTGACGACTATTTTCAAAAAAGTCACCTAAAAATGGATTTAACATGAAAACGGTGCACTTTATCAAAATTTCACTAAAGTACTTTTTGATTGCAAATTTGATTTTACATCGAAAAATGAAGTTGAAAAATTTTTGCGACCAATATTTCGATTTTTTGAAAAAATCAGTATCGATTCAAAAATTCATAACTCGCTCAATGATTTTTTGCACAACCTGGAAATTTCTGAAAAGTTGGCATTTTATGTCCTCTAAAACATATCAAAAAATAAAAATAATAAAAATAGTGTTTTTTGCAAATCAAGTTTTAGTGATAAAAAGTTAAACAAAAAAATTACCAAATTTTTTTTACCGTGTATCATTTTTTTCCAGTGTAGTCCATATCCATACCTACAACTTTGCCGAAGTTACCAAATCGATCAAAAAATTCCTTCAAAAGACATACAGATACAGATTTTTGAATTTTCATACATCATTTTTGTATGGACAGCTGCCAAATTTGTATGGAAAATTATATGGACAAACTAATGATGCAAAATGGCTTCTTTGGGCATACCGAAGGCACCGAAAAAGTTTCAGCCGGATTAAAAAATACAAAAAATAAAATTGAAGAAAAAAGACCGATTTCGTAGAGAATTGCTCTACTGTTAATACAGTGACTTCGCCGTACATTACGACAATACCGCTGTAATCTGCTTTGAATAAGCTGGTACGCTTCGCTCTACGCTTCTCGGAAGAGTACGTTGCTTTGTCCAAAACCGCGCGATTCCAATGAACTTCTGCATTGCTGCGCTGAACCCAAGAATCGTCATGGAAACTTGTGCGTCGGCGGCCGGTTGCAGCACGCTGCAGTCTTGGACAACCAAAAGCATCCAAGCAAACCTGGCGCTTATCAGACCAATTCTGATAATCGTCTATCAGAGATTCTCTGATAAACTTTTTGGTTTGAGTTCATCCAAGAAAACGACTTTAACGCACACATTAGCACGACATTGTATCGTACACGAGAATTCACCCTAATTCATCCAAAGATCGTTGCGCCCCAAGTGGCGGATATCGGCATAAGCCGTCATCTCAAACGGGAGCATTCAGCGATTATGGAAAAGGCATTCACAAATGACATTACCCAATTAATTATTTGGTAAATTTTGCAAAATTGTTTTTAAATTGTTTATTTGTCAAATAAAGTTAAAATAAGAAATGTAAATGTTAATAAAAAAATGTAAAATAAATGTAAAAGAAAAATGAAAATGTTAAAATGTTAAATAAAAATGTTTGTAAAATGTAAAATGTTAAAGCTGTTAATCAAATGTGTAAAATGCTAAATGTTAAATGTTAAATGTTAAAATGTTAAATGTTAAAATGTTAAAATGTTAAAATGTTAAAATGTTTAAAATTAAATGCAAAATGTTAAATGTTAAATGTTAAATTAAATGTTAAATGTTAAAATGAAAATGTTAAAATGTTAGTCAAAATGTTAAACAAAAATGTTAAAATTTAAATGTTAAAATAAAGGAATAGTTGTAAAATGTTAAAATGTTGTGTCATTGTTAATGTTAGTCAGCAAATGTTGTGTTAAAATAAAGTTAAAATGTTAAAAAATAAAATGTTAAATGTTAAAATGTTAAAATGTTAAATAAATGTTAAAATTTAAAATTAAAATGTTAAAATGTTAAATGTTAAAATGTTAAAATGTTAAATGTTAAAAGTTAAAATGTTAAAATGTTAAAATGTTAAAATGTTAAAATGTTAAAATGTTAAAATGTTAAAATGTTAAAATGTTAAAAATGTTAAAATGTTAAAATGTTAAATGTTAAAATGTTAAAATGTTAAAAGTTAATGTTAAAATGTTAAATGTTAACAGTTGTGTCAACAGCAAATGTTGAATGTTAAATGTTAAAATGTTAAATGTTAAAATGTTAAAAGTTAAAATGTTAAAATGTTAAATGTTAAAATGTTATGTTAAAATGTTAAAATGTTAAAAAAAGAAAATGTTAAAATAAAATGTTAAAATGTTAAAATGTTAAAATGTTAAAATGTTAAAATGTTAAAATGTTAAAATGTTAAAATGTTAAAATGTTAAAATGTTAAAATGTTAAAATGTTAAAATGTTAAAATGTTAAATGTTAAAATGTTAAAATGTTAAAATGTTAAAATGTTAAAATGTTAAAATGTTAATAGTTAAAATGTTAAAATGTTAAAATGTTAAAATGTTAAAATAAAGAAATGTTAAAATGTTAAAATGTTAAAATGTTAACATTATAAATGTTAAACATTTTAAAATTTTAACATTTTGAAATTTTGAAATGTTGACATGTTAAAATGTTAAAATTTTGAAATGTTAACATGTTGAAATGTTGACATGTTAACATGTTAAAATTTTAAAATTTTAAAATGTTAACATATTGACATTTTGATATTTGACATTTTGACATTTTGACATTTTGACATTTTGACATTTTTGACATTTTGACATTTTGACATTTTGACATTTGACATTTTGACATTTTTGACATTTTAAACATTTTAACATTTAAACATTTTAACATTTAACATTTTAACATTTTAATATTTAACATTTTAACATTTTAACATTTTAACATTTAACATTTTAACATTTTAACATTTTAACATTTTAACATTTAACATTTTAACATTTTAACATTTTAACATTTTAACATTTTAACATTTTAACATTTTAACATTTTAACATTTTAACATTTTAACATTTTAACATTTTAACATTTTAACATTTTAACATTTTAACATTTTAACATTTTAACATTTTAACATTTTAACATTTTAACATTTTAACATTTTAACATTTTAACATTTTAACATTTTAACATTTTAACATTTTAACATTATAACATTTTAACATTTTAACATTTTAACATTTTAACATTTTAACATTTTAACATTTTAACATTTTAACATTTTAACATTTTAACATTTTAACATTTTAACATTTTAACATTTTAACATTTTAACATTTTAACATTTTAACATTTTAACATTTTAACATTTTAACATTTTAACATTTTAACATTTTAACATTTTAACATTTTAACATTTTAACATTTTAACATTTTAACATTTTAACATTTTAACATTTTAACATTTTAACATTTTAATTTTTAACATTTTAACATTTTAACATTTTAACATTTTAACATTTTAACATTTTAACATTTTAACATTTTAACATTTTAACATTTTAATATTTTAACATTTTAACATTTTAACATTTTAACATTTTAACACTTTAACATTTTAACATTTTAACATTTTAACATTTTAACATTTTAACATTTTAACATTTTAACATTTTAACATTTTAACATTTTAACATTTTAACATTTTAACATTTTAACATTTTAACATTTTAACATTTTAACATTTTAACATTTTAACATTTTAACATTTTAACATTTTAACATTTTAACATTTTAACATTTTAACATTTTAACATTTTAACATTTTAACATTTTAACATTTTAACATTTTAACATTTTAACATTTTAACATTTTAACATTTTAACATTTTAACATTTTAACATTTTAACATTTTAACATTTTAACATTTTTACATTTTTACATTTTTACATTTTAACATTTTTACATTTTTACATTTTAACATTTTAACATTTTAACATTTTGACAAATAAACAATTTAAAAACAATTTTGCAAAATTTACCAAATAATTAATTGGGTAATGTCATTTGTGAATGCCCCTTTTCACATAATCGCTGAATGCTCCTCGTTTGAGATGACGGCTTATGCCGATATCCGCCACTTGGGGCGCAACGATCTTTGGATGAATTAGGTGAATTCTCGTGTACGATACAATGTCGTGCTAATGTGCGTTAAAGTCGTTTTCTTGGATGAACTCAAACCAAAAAGTTTATCAGAGAATCTCTGATAGACGATTATCAGAGATTGGTCTGATAAGCGCCAGGTTTGCGTGTACGGATGCTTTGGTTGTCCAAGACTGCAGCGTGCTGCAACGGCCGCCGACGCACAAGTTTCCATTGACGATTCTTGGGTTCAGCGCAGCAATGCAGAAGTTCATTGGAATCGCGCGGTTTTGGACAAAGCAGCGTACTCTTCCGAGAAGCGTAGAGCGAAGCGTACCAGCTTATTCAAAGCAGATTACAGCGGTATTGTCGTAATGTACGGCGAAGTCACTGTATTAACAGTAGAGCAATTCTCTACGAAATCGGTCTTTTCTTCAATTTTATTTTTGTATTTTAATCCGGCTGAAACTTTTCGGTGCCTTCGGTATGCCCAAAGAAGCCATTTTGCATCATTAGTTTGTCCATATAATTTTCCATACAAATTTGGCAGCTGTCCATACAAAAATGATGTATGAAAATTCAAAAATCTGTATCTGTATGTCTTTTGAAGGAATTTTTTGATCGATTTGGTAACTTCGGCAAAGTTGTAGGTATGGATATGGACTACACTGGAAAAAAATGATACACGGTAAAAAAAATTTGGTAATTTTTTTGTTTAACTTTTTATCACTAAAACTTGATTTGCAAAAAAACACTATTTTTATTATTTTTTATTTTTTGATATGTTTTAGAGGACATAAAATGCCAACTTTTCAGAAATTTCCAGGTTGTGCAAAAAATCATTGAGCGAGTTATGAGTTTTTGAATCGATACTGATTTTTTCAAAAAATCGAAATATTGGTCGCAAAAATTTTTCAACTTCATTTTTCGATGTAAAATCAAATTTGCAATCAAAAAGTACTTTAGTGAAATTTTGATAAAGTGCACCGTTTTCATGTTAAATCCATTTTTAGGTGACTTTTTTGAAAATAGTCGTCACCCGATCAAAAAATTCCTTCAAAAGATACAGATTTTTGAATTGTCATACATCATTTTTGTATGGCCAGCTGCCAAATTTGTATGGAAAATTATATGGACAAACTAATGATGCAAAATGGCTTCTTTGGGCATACCGAAGGCACCAAAAAAGTTTCAGGATTAAAAAATACAAAAAAAATCGAATGACCGAAATCCTAGAGAACTGCTCAGTAGGTAAGGCTCGGGTCTTGGAACAGCATTGTGTTCCTCCAGATCCTCGGGGTCGAAGTCTTCTGCGGTGGGAACTTTGGGGCATGCGGCCAGTGCTGGTGGTCGAGACTCAGCTAGGTCTCTTGAACCAAAACTGTTCATACTGCATCGGCAACATGTCGCGAGAAATAATGTCAGCTCGGTTTCTGTTCCGGGAGCATGATCCCAAGGTCCGCTCTCCTTCCGGTGTTGAATCTCTAAAACCAGGTTAGCCACGAGTTGGTTCCAGCAGCGAACGATCATGGAATCCGTCCAGAAAATGCTCTGCCTCGGAAGTTGATGTCGTTGGCCACCTCCTCGTACAAGCGCCAGCAGCAGAACGTCAAGCGGGGTAATCGACTGCGATGCGGGATTTGGAGGCCATCAAACATTCGATCACCAATAAATAATCAAAATCTTAACCGCTAACGATTTTAAAATATTAAAATGTTAAAATGTTAAAATGTTAAACATTATAAAATGTTAAACATTTTAACATTTTGACATTTTGACATTTTGACATTTTGACATTTTGACATTTTGACATTTTGACATTTTGACATTTTGACATTTTAACATTTTGACATTTTGACATTTTGACATTTTGACATATTGACATTTTGACATTTTGACATTTTGACATTTTGACATTTTGACATTTTGACATTTTGACATTTTGACATTTTGACATTTTGACATTTTGACATTTTGACATTTTGACATTTTGACATTTTGACACTTGACACTTTGACATTTTGACATTTGACATTTTGACATTTTGACATTTTGACATTTTGACATTTTGACATTTTGACATTTTGACATTTTGACATTTTGACATTTTGACATTTTGACATTTTGACATTTTGACATTTTGACATTTTGACATTTTGACATTTTGACATTTTGACATTTTGACATTTTGACATTTTGACATTTTGACATTTTAACCAAAAATGCGAAACTTAAATTTTCTTGTTTAATTTTCAATGTACGTAATATTTGAACGACCCTATAATTTGTTATGTCATCGTAGTATTTGAACATCCCATCGTAGCAGTCAATGTCCGCCATGACAAATTGAACCAAATATCGCGTCTGTTTTGTTCGCTGCAGCGGTGCCGTTTTTCCATTTTCTGTGGTGAAAATTAAGAAAAAATGTTTGAACTGCCGCTGTTACTATCAAGTAAGTGTAATTAAATGTGTATTTAAATGCAAAGTGAAAGTAATTCTGTATTTTGTCATGTACGGGTAGATTTTCACTTTATTTTTCCTCTGTTGCAGGTTATGGCCGTACGATGACCGGAAAATCTGGAACAACCAGCATCTCGTGGCCAACCGAACCGAATCCTCATTCGGTAGATCCAGCTCAATAAAAGTGTGCTTCAACAGTGTTAAATATTATGAAAATAAATGTTCTAAAACTGTTTCATCGTTTGTTTTCATTCTCCCAAAGCAAAATTTCAGCCTTACCAATACAAATATACTGTTGCAGTGGTGTGCGTGCATTTTTACCGGAACGACGCTAGCGCTGCCCAAGTGGTGAGATTTGGCAACAAAGCTTTTGCCAAGGAGTTCATCTGTCAAATCTGCCTCCGTGAACCTCATGAACTTTATCAGAGAATGTCTGATAAAGCTTTGACGGAGAATTCTCTGATAGAGACGCTCTATCAGAGAATTTCTGATAAATTTACCGAGTTTTTCGGTCAATTTGACCGAAGTCTAGGTTGCGTGTTGAGTGTATCCCGCTTACTCCGATGGACTTTGACATAAGGTGTGAAAGGGATACACTCAATGTTTACATTTGTTTATAGGACGTTATCAAAAAAAAGTCAAGAAATGTTAAAATGTTAAAATGTTAAAATGTTAAAATGTTAAAATGTTAAAATGTTAAAATGTTAAAATATTAAAATGTTAAAATGTTAAAATGTTAAAATGTTAAAATGTTAAAATGTTAAAATGTTAAAATGTTAAAATGTTAAAATGTTAAAATGTTAAAATGTTAAAATGTTAAAATGTTAAAATGTTAAAATGTTAAAATGTTAAAATGTTAAAATATTAAAATGTTAAAATGTTAAAATGTTAAAATGTTAAAATGTTAAAATGTTAAAATGTTAAAATGTTAAAATGTTAAAATGTTAAAATGTTAAAATGTTAAAATGTTAAAATGTTAAAATGTTAAAATGTTAAAAATGTTAAAATGTTAAAATGTTAAAATGTTAAAATGTTAAAATATTAAAATGTTAAAATGTTAAAATGTTAAAATGTTAAAATGTTAAAATGTTAAAATATTAAAATGTTAAAATGTTAAAATGTTAAACATTATAAAATGTTAAACATTTTAACATTTTGACATTTTGACATTTTGACATTTTGACATTTGACATTTTGACATTTTGACATTTTGACATTTTGACATTTTGACATTTTGACATTTTGACATTTTGACATTTTGACATTTTGACATTTTGACATTTTGACATTTTGACATTTTGACATTTTGACATTTTGACATTTTGACATTTTGACATTTTGACATTTTGACATTTTGACATTTTGACATTTTGACATTTTGACATTTTGACATTTTGACATTTTGACATTTTGACATTTTGACATTTTGACATTTTGACATTTTGACATTTTGACATTTTGACATTTTGACATTTTGACATTTTGACATTTTGACATTTTGACATTTTGACATTTTGACATTTTGACATTTTAACCAAAAATGCGAAACTTAAATTTTCTTGTTTAATTTTCAATGTACGTAATATTTGAACGACCCTATAATTTGTTATGTCATCGTAGTATTTGAACATCCCATCGTAGCAGTCAATAGAGTTATCTACGTGCGCATGTATTGCGTGTACGTACACGAAAAAGATTGAGGTTAAATTTTGTACCGCCCAGCAAAACAAATGGCATGCTAGTGTGCGTGAGATCGGCCTTAGATAACTCTATGTCCGCCATGACAAATTGAACCAAATATCGCGTCTGTTTTGTTCGCTGCAGCGGTGCCGTTTTTTCCATTTTCTGTGGTGAAAATTAAGAAAAAAAATGTTTGAACTGCCGCTGTTACTATCAAGTAAGTGTAATTAAATGTGTATTTAAATGCAAAGTGAAAGTAATTCTGTATTTTGTCATGTACGGGTAGATTTTCACTTTATTTTTTCCTCTGTTGCAGGTTATGGCCGTACGATGACCGGAAAATCTGGAACAACCAGAATCTCGTGGCCAACCGAACCGAATCCTCATTCGGTAGATCCAGCTCAATAAAAGTGTGCTTCAACAGTGTTAAATATTATGAAAATAAATGTTCTAAAACTGTTTCATCGTTTGTTTTCATTCTCCCAAAGCAAAATTTCAGCCTTACCAATACAAATATACTGTTGCAGTGGTGTGCGTGCATTTTTACCGGAACGACGCTAGCGCTGCCCAAGTGGTGAGATTTGGCAACAAAGCTTTTGCCAAGGAGTTCATCTGTCAAATCTGCCTCCGTGAACCTCATGAACTTTATCAGAGAATGTCTGATAAAGCTTTGACGGAGAATTCTCTGATAGAGACGCTCTATCAGAGAATTTCTGATAAATTTACCGAGTTTTTCGGTCAATTTGACCGAAGTCTAGGTTGCGTGTAGTTGTCCCTATAATTATTATAGGAGGTGAACAAATGGTTGTTCACGGGTAAAGTGTTCAGTTGTCTAGCTGTTCACGAATCGTAATGAGTTGTCCCTATAATTATTATAGGTAGTGAACAAAAGGTTGTTCACGGGAAAAGTGTTCAGTTGTCTAGCTGTTCACGAATTGGTTGTAGTTGTCCCTATAATTATTATAGGTGGTGAACAAAAGGTTGTTCACGGGAAAAGTTTTCAGTTGTCTAGCTGTTTACTCTCCAAGTAGTAAGTTAAAAGAAGGTGTGAATTGTCACAAGAGATGAGCAGAAGTGTTTATTCACGAGTAGTTCTTGGGTTAAAAGTTGGTTTAATCTGTAATTTCTAAAGCTTCAACGAATGGCATTTGTTACGTTCAATAATTGGTTATATATATTTTGTTCTAAGATGAAAATGTTAATTCAAGAGAGGATCACTGCCAATGTTCCGGAGGTTCGAGAAAAGTGAAGGTCATGTAATTAATGTTTCTTGAATGCCTGGTGTTAATTTGACTAGTGATGTTCACTAGCCAGGGTGAGGTATTAACTGTAAAACTGACGCTGAGGAGGCTTGTGGATGTCAACTCATGCCTGGCATAGAGATGATTTGTGAATTTTCGCTGTAAGACCAGGAGGAGTAGAGGCTTGTGAATATCCACAGTGTAATCTGATGTAAAGCGTTGAGGTGGATTGTGGATTTTTCTGGAAGGTCTTGTAAAAAGAAGTTTGTGGATATTATTCGGCGTTAAATTGTAATCCGGTAAAGGTTGTGTATATCATCGAATCAATGGTTAGGATTTTTGATTGGAAACAAAGTACAGCTGTGTTATATCTAATGATAACAGTTTTAGTCTAACTGAAGATAATGGTTTACATTTTATACGCTAACATATTAAAGATAGAGATTAAACGCAACGGGGGAATAATTCGTTGTTTTCAATATGGTGTAGCGTAAGTGAGCATCAACTGCCAAGTAGATTGACAAATCAGAAACTGCGCTAGTGACGAGCTCATTTGCATTTCTTTTGTGATATTAACAGATGTTCGATGGAAGTGAAAGGCAGATAGTTTTATCTTTATGTTTATGTTGTTGTTTCGAAGACATGTCTGGACTTAGATAACTTTAATGAATATTTTGAGTAAGAATTAAGTTATAAGAGGATTTTCTAGTAAGGAGGTTATTCGGAAGTGTTCATGTTCATTGTATGGAATGTTATTCGAAGTTGCTAGATATAAAGATTTTTAGATGACATGGTTGAACATTACTTGTAACACTGTTGCACAGGACTTTGTTTAAAAAATGTCTTACTAAAGTTTTCTGAAGTTTTCACTGCTCAGAAGAATAGATAGATGTTGGTACATGGTTGAAGATTTATCGAGAGGTTTCTAAATTATTGATGATGGCACGACACTAGAATAAATGCTATTTACTGGATAATATAGTAGGCTAACTAAGCATTGGGTGGTAAAAGTGCTGATTAGTTACATAACTGAAGTTTATCAATCACTACTTTATAAAAGGGCATCAAGAAAGTCTGAAACTGTAGTTCTCATTTTAAATAACTGTTTCTGATTCGGGCATATATCATATAATTTTGCTTAGATGCATGGTTTAGATTAAATTGATTGATAGTGAGTTTTCTGTCCGATTAAATATTAAATAAATAAATTTTTAGATGTTTCTAAGCATTATAACAATCATAGGAAATTAAGAATTGATTTAATTCTTGTTGTATTTCGTGAGAGCTAAATTTATTTGATTCTTGCTTGTTCGAGTGTCATAAATAGAATGATCGCTTGATTGATTGATGGTTGCTTCGATTGCTTGAATGGGTTGCTTCGTTAGTCCAGGGTGTGCAACATCTCCCCCTTAAGACCAGCACAGGGTGCGACTTGGTGCGATCCAGATCGCTGTGATCCAGATCGCTCGCCATCTTCAAGCGGTGAGATATTAGGAACAGTACCAGCGGAGATGTTCTTCGTGCCATGCCGTGGATTCGGACGGGCTGGAAGCTGCATCGGTCGGACCTAGACCTGTTTTCATGTTTGCCTCCCCTTGCGATTTGACTGCAAGAGAACGCTGCTGCTTGACGCGGTTAACCTTTCCAGTGACGCTGCTGCATACTGCTGTCATCGGGGTGTCCCACAGCTCAAAAGCTCGATCCAGTCGAGACCGAACAGGTTGATCTGCTTGTCAGTCACATAGAAAGTTCCGGTTCTGGTGACGCCTCCGAGTGTGACTCGGCATCGGAGCTCACCGAGTAGGGACAGTGACTTACCAGAGGCTGTTCTGGCAATCTGCTTGGTGGGAGACAGCGGCGGTGAATCCATGTTGTCGCACCACTGCTTCCGCGAGATCACTGTGATGTCCGAGCCGGTGTCGAACTGCAAAGATGCTTGGGAACCGTTGATGTTCACCGTCAGGAACTTACGCTTCGAGGTAGAGTTGACCCGGTTGGCGGCATACAGGCTGTTGACGTTCGTCTGCTGCTTGTTCTTGGACTTCTTGGGCACGCAGCTGCAGTAACCTTCCTTGTGGCCGGTCTGCATGCAGTCCTGGCAGACGTGCTGTTTGTAGGCGCAGTCTCGAACGAAATGCATGTCGCCACAGCACCAGCAGGGCGATGGTGGTAGGACGGACTGTGTTTTCGTTGACTGGCTGTCGCTGGAGCTGGAACCCGTCGTCGGTGAAGGCTTGTCCCGATCTTGCTTGACCGCGCAGACTGAGCTTACCGGCTTGTGTTCCACCATGGCGGTATCGTGCTTGAGGTTTTGGAGGCGATGGCATTCGGTGATCAGTGCTTCCAAAGTGCATGCGCCCTCCGCGTTGACCTCGAGCATGGACAGGAGTCTCGTGCGGATGTCGGCATCTCTTGAAGAGCGCAAACCGCAGATGAACAGCAGACTCTTGAATTGGTCTGCCGTGAGTTTCTTGAGTTCGAAGTCCTCGCAGTGCTTGTTGACGATGCCAGCGTATGTCACGAAGTCGTCCGACTCGCTCTTGGACAGTTGAAAGCACTGGTATCGTTTGCTGAACAGCGAGGCTTGGACACTGAAGAGCTCGGTCAGCTTCTTCACCGTCTCCTTGAACTCGATGTCACGGGGATGCTTCGGGAGCACGAAGTTGACGTACTTGTCGTGCACGGCCACGTTGAGGCTTCTCAGCAGCAACCGGACTTTAGCTGCGTCGTCGAGCTTCGCGCCGTCCTTGAGGAAGAGGTCTTCGTACTTGCGGTACCACCGGTCAAATACGAGACCGTTGTCGGGATCGTAGACGAACTCCCGGATGTTGGACGCCAGCGTTTCAATGATGAATTCCGGACCGTTTGAAGTCCGACTGGAACCGTCTTGCAGGTTGAAGCGCTCCAGCATCTCCATCATCCTCGCGTTCTGGGCTTCCAGCCGCTCGTTCTGCTGCAGAAGTCGCTCGTACAGCAGGTTACCGTCGGGCTGAATGTTGTCCCCTTCCGGCATTCTTGAATCCGCAACTCTTCGTCAAGGTGAAAATTTTGAGTTTTTCCTCGTCGCCAATGTTGTATTTCGTGAGAGCTAAATTTATTTGATTCTTGCTTGTTCGAGTGTCATAAATAGAATGATCGCTTGATTGATTGATGGTTGCTTCGATTGCTTGAATGGGTTGCTTCGTTAGTCCAGGGTGTGCAACAATTCTGAATAACAATATCGATGTTTATGAATTGCAAAACTATATGTTTTGTTGAACTAGATTTGTTTGATAGTTTAAAGTAGTGAACTATGATTGTGAATAATAAGTATGTTTTATTATAAAATCTTAGGAAATTTTCACTTTACTTAGACGAAGTGGCACTCATTTGTCTAACAGTATGCATGCCTGTGACAGGAATTGAGCGTTATAACTGAAGAAATATATTGTGGTTAATATGAGGTGATATTGAATAACTCAATGAAGTTTCAACATAAGACATTTGACATTTGCATTTGATACTGATTCATTGGAATATTGTTTCAACTTTATTTTGTTCGAGGGTTGGATAGGATCTGAATTAGAATTTATTTGTAAACGAATCATTCTTGTGTTAAAGAAGAAATCGAAACCAAGCCCATCGATACAATATTTTACCTTTAAAGCAGGATATAACTGAGATTAAGATCATGGGATGTTTTTCCGTTACGTTGTGTTGGTGTGTTTTGTTATATATTTTCAGACGTTGTGTAAGACGAATATAGTGAATTGCGCAAGGGCCATAACGGATATATTTTTAAATTTGTTGATTCAGGATATTGTCACATGCCGTCAACTCCGTCAAATTTCAGGCATCAGAACACTAGCGCCACTCCGATGCGAACGGGAAAATATTCAAACAATAAGCTTATAAAGCGATGGTGGGAGAGCGAGAGAAAAAAAAATAAAGTTTCAGCGCAGCGAAGAGAAGACACACAAGAAACGAGAAAGCTTGTTGCTGCTGTCACTGCTTTTCGCGCCACCGCACGAGATGGATGTATTTTGCTGTGCGTAGCGCTTTTTGTTTTGAATTTTTATTTGAAGCAATTCAATCAGTTAGCGAACACTTTTGTTGCTTTTCGATTGTGTAGTGATACGTATTGATCTGCATTGTTTTGACTGTAATAAATGAATCAATTTGTGACGTGAGAATATATATATATATATAATTATAATTTTAAGTAAAAACTTAATTTGTAAGAAAACCCTCGTGATTATAGGTATTTGCTTTGATGCTTTGAGACAGTCCAAAATATTGATTTAAATATCGTTAAAAATAAAAATATTGCCGTAACCCGTCTGACCTGTGTCCGATTGTTAGCCAATCCGGTCTTACCGGATCCTATCAATTACCTCGTCTTGAGGGCCCCTTTGTTCTCTAACTCTACCACGTCCTCGTGTAGCGTTTCCTTCGAAGACCGGAAAAAGGCACTAACCAGCAATTAATTAATTTATTCCAGCAATCGATTAATTTATTCCAGAATGATTCTCAAGCCCTGGAGGAACTATTTCTCAACTTGCCGGTTCCGTCGATTTGTTGGTTAGGTTTGGCAGAAACCAAAATAAACAAAAAAAAAGTTGTGACATTTCTAGACGTCACCCCTGACGTTTTTTTACAAGATGATTCATGTTAGGGTGGAAGAGCGTAAGTATACTAACATTATTTAAGTATACTTATTAATATACTTAGGTAAAGTTCTAAGAGTTTCCAGCCCCTTGCTAACCAGGCACTAACTGTTGGCTTCTTTTGTCCCTGGGAGCCTGTGACAGTTCTCTATCTAGAAGAATTTACCAGCAGTCTTTGGCTGGATCCGGGTTTGTTATGGTTTGGTTTGCCATGAAAACTGCTTTGCATTAAGTATCTTTGATTAAATTGATTTTTCCACTGGGCTCAAACCCGCCCGGTGTTCAATTTGATTTTAACCTAATCATGAAATTCCAAAACTTGCTCGCCATTTCGCTGAATGTTTTCCTCGCTCTGTCAAAATTTGGTCAAAACAGTGCGAAAGAGATGAACGAAAAACAACATCATTACCATGTTTGACTGTGTGCGTGCGGGCATATTTTGTTTCACTGTGTGCGTGTACGGGCATTGAAAAGCTCGACAACTTAGATGTCAGCCCACCAGATGGCTCTGCGGTTTTGATGATTGATCGTTGTTCCCAGATTTTGGGAGTTGTCTATCTTTTTACATTAGGTATCTTTGATATTGTGCTGAGGTAGACGTTCTACTTGGAGAATATATTCCAGTTATATATTTAGTCAAACAAATATAGTTCTCGAGTACATCTTGATGTGATTACCGACATCATCAATAATAAAACAAATAGAGATTCTGTATCCTAGATAAACAAATGTTAAATCAGTAATTTTTAATGTAACATGGCTAAGTTCACAAAAGGTTGAACATAGTAAAAGCGTTTATGTATATGGAAATTGATTATGCATCAACAGATGAAGAAGAATTTATTCAACTTTTGTTGTGTAAGATGTATCGAGAAATTAAAAGTGAGAGTGTGTGCAACATGGAGTTAAACTTTCTATGAAGAATCATGAAATTCCAAAACTTGCTCGCCATTTCGCTGAATGTTTTCCTCGCTCTGTCAAAATTTGGTCAAAACAGTGCGAAAGAGATGAACGAAAAACAACATCATTACCATGTTTGACTGTGTGCGTGCGGGCATATTTTGTTTCACTGTGTGCGTGTACGGGCATTGAAAAGCTCGACAACTTAGATGTCAGCCCACCAGATGGCTCTGCGGTTTTGATGATTGATCGTTGTTCCCAGATTTTGGGAGTTGTCTATCTTTTTACATTAGGTATCTTTGATATTGTGCTGAGGTAGACGTTCTACTTGGAGAATATATTCCAGTTATATATTTAGTCAAACAAATATAGTTCTCGAGTACATCTTGATGTGATTACCGACATCATCAATAATAAAACAAATAGAGATTCTGTATCCTAGATAAACAAATGTTAAATCAGTAATTTTTAATGTAACATGGCTAAGTTCACAAAAGGTTGAACATAGTAAAAGCGTTTATGTATATGGAAATTGATTATGCATCAACAGATGAAGAAGAATTTATTCAACTTTTGTTGTGTAAGATGTATCGAGAAATTAAAAGTGAGAGTGTGTGCAACATGGAGTTAAACTTTCTATGAAGATG
Source organism: Culex quinquefasciatus (assembly GCF_015732765.1). NCBI lineage: Eukaryota > Metazoa > Arthropoda > Insecta > Diptera > Culicidae > Culex > Culex quinquefasciatus. The sequence continues at coordinate 93,780,379 of NC_051863.1, read as the reverse complement.
CTGTGAAGGTTACCATGACTCTTTGAAAAGTTTAACTCCATGTTGCACGCACACACTCTCACTTTTAATTTCTCGATACATTAGAGTAGCATAATTGATAGGTCACCTTCACGATCTGCATCACATTATTACCATGAATGGGTAAAACAGGTCTCAAGACGATAATATGTATAACAGTAAGCAGTAAGTTAGAGTAGAGTTTCACGTATGACAGATACTATTTTATTTTAAAGAAGTTAGAGATTTCTATTGACATTGTTAGGTTTTGCACTAGGTCAACATCATTCAAATAAAACCAAGGGGGGATTGTAGGGTCTGATCCGCTGAGTGTCATGCCCCTTGGCAGATAAGCTGAGAGAGAACAGCGTGTGGGGAAAAACCGAAGAGAAAGAGTTAGTTGAGTGGTACCCAGTCAAATCAATCCGAATTCTGAAACGGAATCTAATTAGAATCGTATACAAATTCCGTTTCAAACGCAACAACCGGTTCCGTGTTCGAACCGGTTGTTGCGTTTGAAACGGAATTTGTATACGATTCTAATTAGATTCCGTTTCAGAATTCGGATTGATTTGACTGGGTAGCTGTGAACGAGGACGGTGCTGGCGGCGATGGTGATCGAGTGTGTGGCATTCCGGACATGTGGTCAGAGGGCGGTCGGGAGGATGATTGGCAGCCTGCGAGCTGCGTCCGGAATGGCGAGGACCCCACAATAGCAACACAATGGATTATACAATGATAAGTTCCACAATAAAAAAAAAACAGCTCTTCAACCAAATGTATTATCCAAACAATGTTCAATTGTATTAAGATTTTTAGCAGGGATCTATGTAGTCAACGTAAGTTTGACGAATTAATAAATAAGGAACAAGTATAATATATTACTACAGTTAATCACACATATAAAAATATAAGGAGATAATATACAAATACGGTCTTCGAGATAGCAGGCCACGAAAGTTAAAATTGTTATCAAACAAATTGAATGCAAATACCATTACTTACGTACGTCGAAACTTGTATATACGGAATAAATACAAAAGGCCAACCGCGGTATGAATCGTTAAATTCTAACTATAGTATAACTACCACGACGTAGTTTCTAATAAGGTAAAGCCGTGAATCACTCTCTCCGAAAAAGAGTTTTCATCACACAATGCTCTCTAATCAATTTCATAAATATATAACCTAATTGAAAGATTCCAGCGATCTTACGATTTCATCTGAAACCAAGTGATTAAAAGCTAAATATGCGAAGAGCAATCAAGGTCATGTAAAGAATTTGAATATAAGTAGAATATAATTTGTTAAATCAGTGGAGGAAAATAAGACCGAGTTCTTAACCAACTAAACATATGTACTTTAACTCTCGGAAGAAGTATTGTTTCTGAAATTCATGTTATTTAACAATGCTATTGAATAATGTCATTCAAGCCTTGTGGAAACTAATCAATTTTCATTCAATTTATTGCATTGTTCATCATTTGTGCATTCGTTTCCCAAGAAACCAAACAGCACTAAAACAAGTCAGTGTTCAGCACTACAAGCGCTTTACCAGCTGCGGATTATTGCTAACAAGTTTAGACATCTGCACTAAAAGCGCTTTTACAGCTGATTTGCAATCGGTTTTGGACTTTATATTTCTGATTTCCAGCTAGCCTCTACTGTTGTTGATCCAACCCTGCACAAAACGTCAAAAAAAAAATTGAGAGAAAAAAATAACTAAAATAACTCTGTGGTATATGCTCCGTCAGACTCTGCTGGGGCAGGTTCCTCCTTTATGACCAGTACCCCAGTACCCACGGCGAATTCTGAAGAAAAAAGAAACATTCGAATAGCCAATAGAAAGGGGATAGTTCGATGAGAGGAGAATTCTTATATCACAGTTTTATATAATTGTAAAGAAGGATGTTCACTGAAGATTATACGTTAACCACATGGCTCACGTCTGTCAATGAAAACAATAATTTTAGTTCGGAGAGGGAGCCTTATACAGTTTTCATTTAAATTGGTGATACGGTTAAATACGTCGTTAAATATGTTACAAAGATGTTTATGATTTCTTATGCCTGATATACGTGGTTTTTACTTTTATATTTTACGTTTCAGAGCATGGTATTCTGCTGATTTTTGGTTTTTTTTTTCCCTCCAGTTTTTTTTTTCGTTACTTTAGTTGACTCGGAGGAAGACAGGATGGATGGACGATCAACACAACAACTGGCATCATTGATATCGGCAGCCTAAGCCGGTAGCCTTCGCGCTTTGGGACGGACACTTCACAAGGCGTTACAAAACTTGAGATGAGAAGCAGCAGAAAGGATGTTAGATTAACATTAACTTTATTGTTTTGTTAGTGTACTTATTATAACTTTCAATTTGGCAAGGGGAGGATGTGGCATCCTGAACATTATCCTGAATTAGGAAATCAGAGATAAGCGTGTAGAGGCGGTGTTGTGGCATTCTAGATTAGCCGTGTTATGGCTGAATTAGTGTTGAGTTGAGGTAATCGACAATAAGCGTGGGGGAGCTGTCAGTCAGTGAGTGTATGAAGGTGTACGAATAAAGCGGTGCATAGAGCTATCTAAGCCCGATCTCACGCACACTAGCGCACCATTTGTTTTGCTGGCGGGTACAAAATTTAACCTCAATCTTTTTCGTGTACGTACACGCAATACATGCGCACGTAGATAACTCTATTGCAGACCGCATAAAGGTGTTTTAATTACAAGCTTGAGAATATCACACTAGTGACAGTTGGTAATCAGCTCTATAACGGCTTTTATCAGAGCAGTTATTTTAGAGCTGATTTGCTTTAATCATTGCAGTTTTACAGCTGATAAGCTGGTGAATGCTGTTTAGCAACTGATTTATGATTTCTATTAATGCTGGATGGTTACTTGGGCGGTCATGACGTGGTCGTGGTGCCCCTGCTGCTGGTTCAGGGTAATGTTACTTATTGATTATGATCCATGAATAAAAGTGTTTGTGTCTAATCCAATTCTTGTGTTTTTTTCTCAAAGCATATAATTACCTCTGACTTTGGGAGGAAGAAATTAAGACAAAAATTTGCAACCGTAATTTCGAAAACTTTCTTAGGGGAAGCAGCAGTAATTGAAACAGTCCAATCACATCATTCAAACATTTCCCAAACAGGCGTGACGACTCGGGCGCAGGAACCATCAGTAAGCATCGAAGAACACTTCTGGTATCTGGCATCACATCCCCCAACAAGGCAAATTCAATCAAATAAATCGACTCCTCCGCTCGGTCAGCTGAGTCGGTAAAGTGGTAAACAAACTAAAAATAGAGTTGAGAGAAAAGTGCCTCTCCCAACTTTGTTGACATTTTGCAGGGGTGGAACAACAACAGTAGGGGCCAGCTGGAAATCAGAAATATAAAGTCCAAAATTAGCTGCATATCGGCTGTAGAAGCGCATTTGATGCAGATGTCAAAACACTTTAGCATTAACTCGCAGCTGTAAAAGCGCTATTAGTGCTGAAAAGTGATTTGTTTTAGTGCTGAATCGTTACTTGGGGTGGACAACTATCGTGGAATATCAGCACTGTGCGCCGTTTCGAAACTTTTCGAGCTAGCGGTCATGGCTCCAGTTTTCTTCTTCTGCAAAAACCTGATCAGCGAGGACCAGCACGGGTTTATGCCATCGCGGTCAACAACGACGAATCTACTCACGTTTACGACGTTCGTGACCGACAGCTTCACCGCCAGATCGCAAACCGACGCGGTGTACACCGACCTGTCGTCAGCGTTCGACAAGCTGAACCACGCTATTGCGATCGCAAAACTGGAAAGGATGGGAATCGACGGGACTCTCCTCAGTTGGTTCCAGTCCTATCTGGCCGACCGGAAAATCAACGTCAAGATTGGAGACTGCTTGTCGGCTGCCTTGATGGCCTTTTCGGGTATCGCACAGGGGAGTCATCTCGGACCACTCGTCTTCCTTCTATACTACAACGATTGCAACCACTCCCTCTCTGGACCGCGTCTGTCCTACGCAGACGACATGAAGATCTTCTGTCAAGTGAATAATGCAGCCGACACTCAAGCCCTCTTACAGGATCTGAACATTTTCACGGACTGGTGTGAAACAAATCGAATGGTCGTCAACCCCACCAAGTGCTCTATCATTACCTTCTCCAAGAAACGCAACCCAATCAAGTTTGACTACCAGATCTGCGGCACATTAATCCCCCGGGAGAACTGTGTCAAGGACCTCGGCGTGCTTCTTGACACGGAACTCACATACAAGCAGCACATATCATTCATGATTTCCAAAGCCTCGCGACAGCTCGGCTTCATCTTTCGTGCAGCAAAAGGTTTTACAGATGTCTACTGTTTGAAGGCTCTGTACTGCGCTTTGGTCCGTTCAACGCTGGAGTATTGTTCTGCCGTATGGAGTCCCTAATACGAAAACAGGGCGGTGCGGATTGAGAGTGTGCAGCGAAGATTTATCCGGTTCGCGCTCCGTCGACTCCCCTGGCGGGATCCATTTCATCTGCCTAGTTACGAAAGCCGCTGTAAACTGATCAACCTTGACACCTTAGCAGTGCGTAGAAATGTACTCGTAATCTCCGACGCTCTGACTTCTAGATTGCATTGCCCAGCCATTCTTCGAGGACTAGACATTATGGCCCCGCTTCGAACGCTTCGTAACACTCCGTTCTTGCGTGTTCCTGTTCGCCGGACGAACTATGCTATGTATAGCACATTGACTGGACTACACAGAGCATTCAATTTTGTAGCTTCTTTGTTCGATTTTAATCTGTCCCGTGACGTCATCAAAAATAAGTTTTTATTGTTTTTTAGGCGATAATTTGTGTACATGCACTTAGTTTTAAGCACACCATTTGGGCATGTGGTGCCTGTTGGTGTTAAACAAATAAACAAATATTCTGTACCATGTACCGTGCCAACCCTACTCTGTACCGTGAAGTTTGTCAGAAAATTGTCATTTTTTTTTACACATTTCTAAGATTGCTCGACTTACTCGACTTCTTTGCCATTTTAGGTGTCATTAACACCCTACATCCTATCTAAACAAATTGTTATCTTATCTTAAATTTCTGCGTCTCAATAATAATAAAACAGTTGGACTTCATCACCATCAGTAGGTTTACAACGAGTTTTTCATCATTAAACTTTTTTTTTACATTTACTCGGAAACTGGCAGCAGATCACCCTACATAACAAAACCCAAAACCCATTTGCCTGTCTTCTGATGATTCCATAAATGAAAGACTTACCGTTATTTATCATTTACATACCAGTGGCAATCATTCATCGAGTCCTCCATGCCTCAATTTCAATCACATCTCAACGTCTATCGAACCTCATATAGTTCCATATTGGTATCAAGCTCTTGCACATTTCAAATTCATATCAAACTCTTCCACTTCTCAACGATGGCTCAACCTCTCAACGATCCACGCAGTTATCGGTTGCACATCTGATTAAATCGGCTCATATCGAACTCTAGCACAACCCAGCGATAGCCAAACATCCAATTGATCCACACAGGCTTCGATCTTTTGCACATCTCAACGATGGCCGAACTTCTTATCGATCCACGCAGGCATCGATCTCTTGCACATCTCAACGATGGCCGAACCTCATATCGATCTACGCAGGCATCGATCTCTTGCTCATCTCAACGATGGCCGAACCTCATATCAATCCACGCAGGCATCGATCTCGTGCACATCTCCACGATGGCCGAACCTCATATCGATCCTCGCAGGCATCGATCTCTTGCACATCTCAACGATGGCCGAACTTCATATCGATCTACGCAGGCATCGATCTCTTGCACATCTCAACGATGGCCGAACCTCATATCGATCCTCGCAGGCATCGATCTCTTGCACATCTCAACGATGGCCGAACCTCTTATCGATCCTCGCAGGCATCGCTTACTTGCAATCCCTAAAACTGTCGAACCTCTCGTCGATCCACACTGCACATTGCGTATCTCAGCAACGGCTGAAACCCCTTTTTTAGATCATATCTGTTTATCTGTGCTATATTACACACTGCAAACACAAGATCTTCTCATCTCAAAAGAAATCTTAGCTCGATCTCAGGTTTTGCTCACCATCAGTTTTGTTCCGTTTACGTACATTCAAAATTCAAAATGATAACTTTCGCTTCAGTTCAAATTGTATGCACACAATTGTATCAACACGTATGTCTTACCACCTTTTAAAAACCCTGTTCTTGTTGTTAGCAACCAACTTACACTTCCAGCTGATTTTTTTTAAATAACGTTGCTAACATCCCAACTCCCAAACTTCCAAAACAAAACATCTAAGCAGAATTTAAATCAACATAAACTTAGCAACTTTTCGAAGCAATTCACTTTGTTCTAACTCTCACCTTTTTATTACCTTTGGTCTATGTTTACTGTTTTTCAATAAAACTCTAACAAACGCCATTACTATTAATCATACACAGAAACAAAAACAATTTTTTTGTCACAATCTCACAATTTCACATTTTTCTCTAACATGTCAGCACTCCCCCTACAAATATGGGATGCTGCACAGCATCCGCGGTTGAACCAAAAATACACAAACACACACACTGTGGAAAACAAACAAACAAAAACACTTTTTATTTTGTCGGCCGCGATTTTTTTTATCCTCGTCGCCAATTGTAGAGTCCTAATTATTCTCTGTGTCTCGCTCCGTGCGCACAACTATTGTTTTGTGATGGCCTTCCACCCGTCCGCCCGCTAGCCATCGATTCATCGCGTCTGGCCGTACGACTCACAATTCCCTCCGCTCAGGCCGGTGGCTTACTAACAATAATCCACCACGCGCTCTTCTGTCATAATCCGCAATAATGCATGGGTTGCATACAAGGTGTGATGCAAGCGCTATATACGCATGCAAGTTTGACTTGTGTCGCATAGGACCCTACACCATCTTTATTGCCTTAACATCTGGATAAATGCTTAAATTACATTCCCCCTACCCCAGTCAAATCAATCCGAATTCTGAAACGGAATCTAATTAGAATCGTATACAAATTCCGTTTCAAACGCAACAACCGGTTCGAACACGGAACCGGTTGTTGCGTTTGAAACGGAATTTGTATACGATTCTAATTAGATTCCGTTTCAGAATTCGGATTGATTTGACTGGGACTGACCACAGATCATAGATTATTAATTATCTAGATGTCTCACATCGGGATTTTTCCTCGGATTTTTCCATACATCCAGTTGGCGACACCCCTTTAGCGCTCCGAGCGCCACCACAGTCAAGTTACAGGTACTAAATTGTTAAACAAAATCGAAGTACTCTTTGTGTTTGCCCGTTCAATGTTTACTTTCTGTTTTGTCAAGTGTCACAAACGTTGATTCAAAGGGCGCTTTTATTTCGTATTTAAATTTTTTTCTGGGATTAATTCCGAAACAAGAGGAAGATGCTCGGCCTCCAGCGTAAGCTAGTAACGCAAGCGGCAACGGCAGCTGCAGAGGCGATTCCGAGCCGCAGATCAAAACAAAGAAACCAAAGGAGGAGGATGTGACCCAACTTCAAGCCAAGGTCAAACAGTGCCCACTAGGTGGCGAAATAGAAGCAGGTTCGCGCCGCTCCCAGGTGGTACGTCCCGTGTGGTACCGACGGTGAACGAACTAAGTGCAATCCGAGTTATAAGGTGATTTTTGCTGGTGAAGGTTGGTATAATAACTTCGGATTGTCGGATTGAGAGGGGTCACCGCTGCCTTCTGATCACCCGTCTGACCCGAAATGGCATGGAGCAAGAACAACCTTGAGCTTTCAAAGTGGCAGCTCCCAAGTTTAGACAATAAAAATTCAAAACAGATTCAGAACCGTTTTATTGTGCATCTTTAAATCACTACTACTTGAGTATTACTACAAATTAAAATTTGCAGAAAAATCATAGCATTGTCACTAGTTCTTGACACTTTTGCCAGCAGGGCACTTGATTCGTCGTGGTATTTTTGATTGTCCGAGTATTCTCGTTCAGTATCGCAATGAAATGCAGGAGAACACGACAGATTCTGGAGGAACCACGGAGGAACCGGTATTCGGCAAGAGATTGCTGGAGTTCACACAAAAGAAGACTGCGCTGCCGAAGACATCGCTGCTCGCTTCCGGTGGATTGTCGCTGCATTTCGGAGAACAATAAAAAAAAGCGTTGTTGTGGCTGGAGAAGAATGTGTCTGCTGGATAAGGTTGTATCTGGAGGACAGGTTCTGGATTGCGGTGCAGGTTCCACTAGCAGTGGGGATTTTGAACGTAACCTGAGGGGGTGTGAAAACAAAACTTTTTCTTAAGTCATTTTTGGCTAAACATCAATCTACTCACTTGTCGGCACTTATCCACGTCGAACAGTGGGCACCGTCGGATAAACCGGTTCCATTCATGGAATTTTAGTTAGGCGGAAGCATCTGGACCGTATTTTTCTAAATGAACTCTAAAATCACCAATGATGTGCTTTTTGGTTTGACAGAAAATAAATAAAGTTTGAAAAGCAGATGTTGCTACGATGCAACCGAACCAATTGAACTGAAACTGGGGAGAAAAAACTTTTTCAATATTCCCAAAGGGAGACGCCCAACAATTTTACCTGTAAATTGCCACCAGGGGGAATTATGGCGTGGCGGTAGCGTCACCAGCCCCAACAGCGGAGTGGCGTATCTATATATAATTAGTAGCCTGTCCCATTTTGAGGTCATGTCGAGGAATTCCAGGTGCTCACTTCTTAAATGATAGATTATGATGTTAGGAACAATGTTTTCTTAGACAAGAAAAAATAATAAAATACTTTCTCGCACCCCCTAGTCGATTTACTGAAAAAATCACTTTTTTGAACAAATTTTCTAAAATCACTTGGAATCAATACAAAAACTGTTAAGATCAGCCCAGTTAACTCAATCCGAATTCTGAAACGGAATCTAATTAGAATCGTATACAAATTCCGTTTCAAACGCAACAACCGGTTCCGTGTTCGAACCGGTTGTTGCGTTTGAAACGGAATTTGTATACGATTCTAATTAGATTCCGTTTCAGGATTCGGATTGATTTGACTGGGAGGTGTGTATTATCTTCAAACGATAGGTTTTTGTCCATAGATTAAGATACACTATCAATATTGGACCAAAACTTAAGTTTTTGGATTCTTCCAGGCGAATTTATGTCAAAAAAATCGCATTTTTCGAAACTTTTTTCAGAAATGCTCATTTAATTTAGGATAGCCTATTTTTCCCAGTAAAACCAATACATGCAGCTTGTAGGAAATTTCATGGGGAACATTTTTCCATCTGAGAAAATGCAATTTCGACTCTCCAGAGCCGAGATATTTGAGTTTTAGTGAGAAAAAAAGTGCTAATTTTCAAAATTGCTCAGAATTCAGAAGCAATGCCTACTAATTACACGATGTTGCAAGCATGTGTCGCAAACAGCCCGGGAGCATGTTGACAGCTCCCATACAAACTGAGCGTACCTGTTTTGTGGGCCCAGTGGGCCTAAGATGGCGGCCTTCGATATTATCTAGCCAAACATTTGAAAATGGTGAATAGTTTAAATAAATATAGTTTTTGCCTTGTTTTGGTTTAAAACGACAAAATAAGCATTCTGGAATCATTTTCTTTAAAAACTTGTTTAGAGATACGCCACGTTCAAATATTAGTCTAGAACAGTTGAATAAGAGTGCCGCAAAAGCCGTCACGAAAAAAAGTTTTCTTTGCAAATTTTGAGTTTCGTATTTGATGGGTGGACTCCGACGAGGCCCACTTGCCATCTGTCGGTGAATACGCGCAACTCACGAAAACTGTCATCTTAGGGTCCGGTTGGTCGCAAAGGTCAGTGTATGCTTTCTTATAGTAATTTTGGCCGCTGAATCCGAATCTGAAATCAAATTTCGTGTAAACAGTGATATTTTGGAGCTACACCCTTTTGCAATGTTATTAGCGTGTTTAAATCGCTGCAATTTAAATAGCTTGCAAGTTCAGTCATACTTTTCCTCGGTTTTCGTACCACTTTGATTGTTATTTTACTCACAGAAATCTTTATGTTTAAAGTTTGTTTACGTTCTGATTATGTTTGAACAATGTGTTTAGCAATTCGGAAATCGCATTTTTTAAATTTGGCGGGGGCTTAAGTTAATATTGTTTTCTAAAAATAGAATATCAGAGAAATTTTTTGGAAAAGTGGCTGCATTTGGATGAATTTGTTTGGAAAATTTGCATTAAAATAAGTTCTGGAAGACATTTCCGAACTTTTTCATAAAAATATGTGTTACATCCATCAAAAATGCTTCAGAATTTTTAGTTTTCTCTATTCATTAATCAATCCTTAATTCTAGTAAGGGACCATTCATAAACCACGTGGACACTTTGGAAGGGGGGAGCGGGGGTTCAGCGATTGTCCACGCTCCATATCAATAAGATTTGTTTCGTATGGTAATTGGGGGGAGGGGGTCTGAGATTTAAAAAAATGTGTCCACGTGGTTTATGGATCCCTTAGCCCCCGCCAAATAACAATATGCGATTTTTTCGAATTGCTTAAGATAATCAAAACGTAAAAACATTAAAAAGCTCTGTGAGTAAAATAACAATCAAAGTGGCACGAAAACCGAGGAAAAAGTATGACTGAACTTGCAAGCTATTTAAATTGCAGCGATTTAAACACGCTAATAACATTGCAAAAGGGTGTAGCTCCAAAACACCACTGTTTACACGAAATTTGATTTCAGATTCGGATTCAGCGGCCAAAATTACTATAAGAAAGCATACCCTGACCTTTGCGACACATGCTTGCAACATCGTGTAATTAGTAGGCCTTGCTTCTGAATTCTGAGCAATTTTGAAAATTGGCACGTTTTTCTCACTAAAACTCAAATATCTCGGCTCTGGAGAGTCAAAATTGCATTTTCTCAGAGGGAAAAATGTTCGCCATGAAATTTCCTACAAGCTGCATCCCAGTCAAATCAATCCGAATTCTGAAACGGAATCTAATTAGAATCGTACACAAATTCCGTTTCAAACGCAACAACCGGTTCGAACACGGAACCGGTTGTTGCGTTTGAAACGGAATTTGTATACGATTCTAAATAGATTCCGTTTCAAAATTCGGATTGAGTTAACTGGGATGTATTGGTTTCACTGGGAAAAATAGGCTACCCTAAATTAAATAAGCATTTTTGAAAAAACTTTCGAAAAAATGCGATTTTTCCGACATAAATCCGCCTGGGAGAGTCCAAAAACTTAAGTTTTGGTCCAATATTGATAGTGTATCTTAATCTATGGACAAAAACCTATCGTTTGAAGATAATACACACCTGATCGAAACAGTTTTTGTATTGATTCCAAGTGATTTTAGAAAATTTGTTCAAAAAAGTGACTTTTTTCAGTAAATCGACTAGGGGGTGCGAGAAAGTATTTTATTATTTTTTCTTATCTAAGAAAACATTGTTCCTTACATCCAGGGTTGCCAGGTTGCCAGATAAATCTGGGAATGCCAGATTTTTCAAGTGTCAACCAGAATAAAGATTTACCCTTCTCTGTGCCTGATTTTGACAGATTTTGCCAGATTTTTAACTTTATGCCCATTTTAAACACATTTTTGATTTAAATAAACTTATTTCATTGAAAATCTAATAAAAATAGAATGTGTTTTCAAAAAGAAAATGTAAATTCATCATTTTTAGGTCATATAATCAGTTAAACCATCTTAATTCAACAAATTTTTGAATCAATTCATATCATCCATACCGTTTACTATTCAAAATTATTAAATTTTCGTCTGCCAGATTTTTCCAGATTTTTAATCGATACTTTGCCAGATTTTTAAAGTTTGGACCTGGTAACCCTGCTTACATCATAATCTATCATTTAAGAAGTGAGCACCTGGAATTCCTCGACATGACCTCAAAATGGGACAGGCTAATAACATAGAATAGAGAAAGATAGAATTGCCACTCATTTACCGAACGGGGGACAAAACTGTGCTGCCTAACTGATGCCAGCGGCGAAACGGGGAACTACAACACCCTGCGCATAATACTGTCAAGAATGTGGAGAACTGGTTGGCACATATATATTATTTATTAAAAATGTAAAATGATTTTAAAAAACATGGAAAACAAATCAAAACAATTATGAAAATTCAAGATAAGTGCATCCCTTAACTAGGATATTATGTTTTAAATAAGATTAAATGATTTTTATTTCGCATCAGCATCTTTTTTTCTAAATTTCAAGATTATGCCAAATAAGTTGACACCCGTTTTCACTTCTCCAAGACATCTGTTTTGTCATGTTGACATTTCGCTGTCGCTGTCAAACCAAGTGAAGAATCGGAAGAGGAAATGACTATTTTGCCGTTCGGAGTGAAGAAAAGTGGTCGTGGTGTTCCAGCAAAGACTCCGCACTCCAACTTAAACCGCAATTTGCGCCTAATCCTAACGTTCTACCGCCTTCACTAGTCTCGTCTTTTCATCCGGCTTCCAAGCACCATTTCACATTTTTGATTGCCAACTGAACGTCAACAAGCCTTTTTCCATCTGTCACTGTCAAACAAAACGCACCCTCCAGAATGCACAGGGCAGTTCCATCAAAGTGCACAGTGCGCATTTCGACTGAAGTTCCCCGTTTCGAGCAGTGGTGGCGCTGTCGGCAGAGTCGCTTGACGTTTACAAGGGGGAATCGGCAAGTGGCAATTCTACCTATCTCTATTCTATGCTAATAATTAGTCTATGCCACAGATGGTGGTAGTTTTTTTGTGAAACCACTACCAGATGGTGTTGGTTAACTATCTTGATAATTGTTGTGAGTTGAAAATTTGCATATACATTTTACACACTATTGAGTTTTGCACATTTTTGTGTTAACATAGATGAACTGAAAAATCCTCTGCAAATGTGAAAAACAAAACAGAAAAATGTGTAATGCTGATTCTCAATATACTTAGGATATAGATTGCAAGCAAATTACAAGCGAGCGGAGAAAAATAAGAAAAAGATAAAGAGGCCAACAACTCATAATTTCTTTTCTGTTGTAACCTGCGAAGATGACGGACTTGTCGAAAAAAGTGTGTGTTGCATAGTGACGAAAAAACGATGCAAAATACATCGAGTGAGCATTAATTGTATGCATTTTGTTACATTTACAGGCGATTCTGATCGACGGACGCGGACATCTTCTCGGCCGCCTAGCGTCTGTGATTGCAAAGCAGATTCTGAATGGGCGCAATGTTGTGGTTGTGAGGTGCGAGGATTTGCAGCTGTCCGGTCACTTCTTCAGGAACAAAATTAAGTTTCTTGCGTATCTGCGTAAACGATGCAATGTGAACCCGGCCCGTGGCCCGTTCCATTTCCGCGCACCAAGCCGAATGCTGTGGAAGGCGGTTCGTGGCATGGTTCCCCACAAAACAAAACGAGGCCACAACGCATTGAAACAATTGAAAGTGTACGAAGGCATTCCGCCACCGTACGACCGACAGAAGCGTCTCTGTGTGCCGATTGCAATGAGACAACTTTGTCTTCGTCCCGACAGAAAGGTAAGACATTTTTAAATGACTAATAAGCGGAAAAAATTGGTTTGAAGTTACGATGATTGAAACGTTTTTTTATATATATAGTTTCATTTTTGTAAGCAAGGTTATGTGAAATGTTTAGCAAAAAAGGTTATCCAGTGATTTTCAACTGACATAAGTGGAGATTAGATAAAGGACATTAACAATAAAAATAGTAATTTTATTTGGCAACGTTCTCCTGTTAGTTGGACTTTTTATTATGCTTGAGGTACATAGGTATATTCCCCCTAAATTGTTTGGGAACATGTAAATAATTCATCAACAATATCTAATTACCCTTTTAAAAGTGAGTTTTTTCGGACCCGAATTAAGTGGTCCTTAACGCAAATAAATAAAAAGTGAGTTTAATTGAATTGAACGAAATGAACTTTACAGGTTTCTATGTATGTAGTTATCTCTATCGAGAAATTAAAAGTGAGAGTGTGTGCAACATGGAGTTAAACTTTCTGTGAAGTTGCTGTGAAGGTTACCATGGCACTTTGAAAAGTTTAACTCCATGTTGCACGCACACACTCTCACATTTAATTGCTCGATTGTTTCTTTAAGTATTAATTCTAGATTAAATTTTCTAAATAGTAATAGTAATAGTAATTTTATTTGGCAACGATATCCTGTTAGACTTTTTATCAGGGCAAGGATGGACCTATCCCTCATGGGTTTCCTATGCAGATAGGGCCTTTTGAAAATTTAATCGAGAATTGATATTGCTGCAGTTGATTTTATTGGGAGCACTTACTTTCTTGACCTGATAAAAAGTTGTAAACTAACAGGTTATCGTTATAAATATACGCACAAATTACAATCACAAATTATGGGTCAAAAAGTTAATTACTAAAACCAGTATTACAGCACTAGTAATATGCTAACAAACAATATGTATCTTAAAAAATATATTTTAAAATGTTCAAAGCCGCCATTACAGTATCAAAAACAAACTAGACAATACACGCACCTTTTGGTGCTTGACAGTTTGCCTGCTCCGCCATATTGTTTGCGGAAAAGTTTGTTAACAAACAGTTTGCGAGTTTGGCAAACTAGTTTGCAGGCAAACAAACAGTTTGTTCAAAATTTCATACTGTACATTTTGGTTGACCTTCAATAAATAAAAAAACATTAAATATTCTAGAGCCGTGTTTTTGGTAAAAATATTAATTCAGGGTGGCCACCAGATTTCGATTTTTAATTTCCCGGTTTTCTTCCGAGATCAGAAGGAATATTCCGGAATGTTTTTAAATCAAATTACAATGTTGTTAGGCTAACGTTAGTATCATCATACTTTTTGAACTCATACATTTGAATTCCTCAAGAAAGCTTTCAAATATCATGAGTATATAGCAAGTAAGTTGAGCAGTTCTCTCAGATTTCGGTCATTCGATTTTTTTTTGTATTTTTTAATCCGGCTGAAACTTTTTTGGTGCCTTCGGTATGCCCAAAGATGCCATTTTGCATTATTAGTTTATCCATATAATTTTCAATACAAATTTGGCAGCTGTCCATACAAAAATTATGTATGAAAATTCAAAATCTATATCTTTCGAATGAATTTTTTGATCGATTTGGTGTCTTCGGCAAAGTTGTAGGTATGGATACGGACTACACTGGAAAAAATGTTACACGTTAAAAAAAAGATTGGTGATTTTTTATTTAACTTTTTGTCACTAAAACTTGATTTGCAAAAAAACACAATTTTTTTTCGTTTTTTGATATGTTTTAGAGCAGCGATTCGGGCCTACTTGATTTACATGGCAGGGGTACCAGCCTAGAAGAAGGTTGAGAATCGCTGTTTTAGAGGACATCAAATGCCAACTTTTCAGAAATTTCCAGGTTGTGCAAAAAATCTTTAACCGAGTTATGAATACTGATTTTTTCAAAAAATCGAAATATTGGTCGCAACATTTTTGCAACTTCATTTTTCGATAAAATCAAATTTGCAATCAAAAAGTACTTTAGGCGTCATCCATAAAGTATGTCACGCTCTAGGGGGGGAGGGGCAAGTGTGACATTGCATGTTATAAGTACAGGAAAAGCGTGACAAAGGGGGGAGGGGGGTAAAATTTGGCTGATTTTTGCGTGACGTACTTTATGGATGAAGCCTTAGTGAAATTTTGAAAAATTGCCCCGTTTTCAAGTTATAGCCATCTTTAGGTGACTTTTTTTTTAAATAGTCGCAGTTTTTCAATTTTTAAAATTAGTGCACATCTTTGCCCACTTCTGAATGAAATATTTTCGAAAAGCTGAGCTGAATTCTCAATATTTTGCTTTTTTCAACTTTGTTGATTCGACCCTTAGTTGCCGAGATATTGCCATGCAATGGTTTGAAAACAGGAAAATTCACTTTTTGATTGCATTTTTTTTTATATTATTGAGACTTCACACCATTGTGCATTCATCTCTTCAAAGTGGATAGCGAAAGAGGAAAGATTACAGAGTCTAGAATCACTTGTCTGGCTATATTTCAATAATTGTTACCATGCCATTTTTCTAACGATTTCTGACTATGTTTCAAATATTTAGCAGAATATTTAGAGAGTGAATTATCAAGTTCTTCAAGTTTATCTATGTCCTCTTCTACCAGGGATTTAGAAGTTATCTCACAACACTTTTTCTTATAATATTTTGCTTTTATGACATCTTCGTCTTCTTCATCTGTTTCTTCTGCAGCCATCTCTCTTCGTTTTGTTCTTAATTCGTCATCCGCGTCCAAATATGCCTGTAAGCGCTTCCGTGTTTTGCGAGTGTGCTTAGAAAGCACGGTCTCGAATCCATCGTTGTCTTCTTCGTCGATTTCACTTGTTTGCATTGCATATAGGTCAGGTTCACTGTTGTTGCTTTTACTGCTGCTGCTGCTTGGCTCAGGTTCAATCGGTGGTGTACTGCTTTTTTGGTTCACCTTTTTATTGCGCCTTGCAGCAATTTCTAGAGTTTTGTGTCGATCGTGCTAGGCCTAGATTTTTTCATCACACTGCTTTGCAGGACTGAGAACTGTCAACTTTGCGCACTTTGCACCTCAGTAGAGTGCTGCGGGAAAATTTTCATCACAGTTGGCAAACCGAATTTCCATCACACCATCAAGACAAAACAAGTGTACTACATCGACTTCTGACCACAATCTAGTCATCAAGCTGTGGTGGCCGAGGCAGATAAGTCATTGAGATGGTCTGTTAAAGGTTCCTGGATCGATTCTTGTGGTTGCCACTGTTAGGTTTTTTGGTGGATTATTTTTTTCTAATGAGTTCGAGGGCATAATTCTATCGATCATCACGAGATTACGGTTCTGTTCAGCAACGGTGGGGATCTCTCATGCTCATGCTCATGCTCATAATTGTATCGACCACCTCGAGCTATGTTCAATGAGTCAGTAAACGGTACCATTATTCTTACGGCCCGAGGCCATGAATTGGCTGAAAAGCCTTTTTATTTTTCAGTGAAAACAGTACTAAATACTCTTAACTACCGTATTTATGGTAGAACCGGGAAGAACATTTTTTTCGAAAGACTTTATTACACAGGATTACATGTCCTAAATAGCATTGGTAAAAAGTTTGAACAAACTCCAGGGTAGCCAATGATAACAAATCGCCCTCTCCGAAGGCGAAACTCCGGACATCCGTCTATCTCGGATTGATCCGCATGGGTAGCTTGAATCCCGGGCAGTTGCTTCTTACCGCCGCCGTCTGTCACCTTCCCATCTCCTTCCCCAGGACCATAGCGCCGGTTCAGTCGGATGTTGTACCGATCCAAGCTGGTTGTCCACCATCCGCCCAGCAAAAAGACAAAGATTCACCATAAGCCAAGATGCCGGCGCAACACCGCTGCATCGCGGTACCGAAGACCACGATTCCACAGTCGAAACAAGACGTTGTCCCTCCACTTAGCCGGTCCAAACACTTTTTCTGAGCTGGACGAGCTTTCTGAACTTCCAAAAATAAACAAATAAATAAACAGCCTGCCATAGCAACGGATATCGTCGTCATCACTGTGAAGAAAAATCACTGTGATGAAAAAATACTGTGATGAAAATAATTGCGCAAGACTCTAGTAAAGTGCAAAATGCGCAATACTCGAATCTGCACATTTTTTGATCTTTGCTTTGAGTTTGCAAAGCGTTTTTTTTTGCCTATAATCGTCACTGCTGCAACAGCATTGTTTACAGTGATTGATTTCGGCGTTGGCTATTTCAGCAACATCCGCAGGGTCCGAACTCCATTTGGGATCCCTGGGAAAAAGTTAATCCAGCGATAAAATTTGCAAATTACGGGTGGTCGTCTTATCTTACCCCCGGAGGAAGTGGCCGTCTTGCCCTCAAATAACTTTTTTTTTTTTGAAACATTTTTTTTAAACTATTCCGATGTAGGGAAAACTTTCAAAAAAATTAACATGAAAAATATTTGAAGACAGGAAAACCCTGGAGAGGAGCCACACGTTGCCGTCGTTTCAGGGCTATTTGCCAAGATGGTTTCCGATGTTGATATACATCACACATTTTTTTTTATACTTATACAGGGGAAATATGCCCATTTTAATCACTCTAAGCCGTTCGACCAATTCTCATCACTTTTGCCGTTTTCTGCTATTAAATCAACATTTTCAGATGTATCAACAATGGATAGTTGCTTGCTCACTTTTGTTTGAGCTACTTATTACTCTGGAACAGTCAAAAACACTTTTTAAAAGCTGTAATTCATGATCAAAGTGCTGATAGGCAGGGTATAGTTCCCCTACTTGTGTTGATAGAAATCACAACTTTTATACTATGTAAAATTGCAAGATATTGATTTTTTAAAATGGGTGTTAGGTTAGGATTTGGTATTGTGATAATTGAGTTTTTTTGCAAGGCACTCAAAATAGTTAGTTTTTTTTTGTAACTTTAGGTTGTTTAATAGTTCCAGACTCTTTCTATGTGTAAGCGAGTTAAGTAATGCTATCAGAATCTCTGATTTCAATTTATGTGGTCTAATAATAACCATTCAGAACTGTCGAAAAATCCATAGAGTCTCGGTCAATCAATAATGAAATGATATCGGACAAAATTCGTTAATCTGTTGAACTAACGGTTTTCGGATTATGGTTGTATCGACCATTGTTGCGAATCGAGGATCTACTGGAGTTTTGACGATCAAATGGAGCCTAACATTTCAAAGGGACACACGGGTTTTGTGAACAGGAGTGTATCTCTTTCACTCAAATGACAGTTTACATAAAGTATGATAGGGATACACTCTTGTTTGCAAAGCTTGTGTGCCCTAATGAAATGTAAGGCATGAATTAGGCGACTTAACAACAAGTGTTTAGCTTGTAAAATATGAACGTATCAATAATGTTTATTGTTTTTGGAAGCAGCAAACCAGGTTTAAAAACTAGGTAAAGGAATGTTTGGATTTGTAATTAAAATTTCGAGGATTTGAGATTCAAGTTACTTTCAGACAGTTTAGTTGAGGTTGTTGATTCAAGTTGGTTAGCTTTCCTGAAATGAATAATTGGGCATAAATGATTAGTTAAATTGGTTTAATTAGTCAAAGTGTACTATTTCATTGGCAGATCTGCTTCTAGTTGTAATGTACGACAGACAAGACTACTGACGGACGCGACAGAACGGGGGCCAGAATAGAGGCCTCAAGATTTATATTCCCGTGACAAATTAGTTTTCAGCTTTTATTTTCCAGTAGATATATTTAATTGCCTTTAAATTTGAAATACATCATAGGTTCCCTTTGTATAAATCTCAAATTAGTTTTTGATTGAATCATAATTGCAGATTTCCTTTATACAGTTTTAAAGTTAGATTAACGTAACTGCTCAAGTCATCCAAGTTCTTACTACAGTGGACTCTCTGGCTGTCGATCTTCTCGATATCAATATTGCTCCAGCTGTCAATAAATTTTTCAGTCCCTTCAAATAGATTGCTTTGATTTTACGTTCTATAATTTGATAACTCCGCTCTCGACGGTCCCGTCAACATCGACAACGAGTGAGTCCACTGTACTCACACCTACACTAATTTTCTTTCACCTTCCCCCTCCCGATCCCCTATATCTTCCAGTGGTGTTCATTTTGTATGCAATACTAGTTCGGCCACTACCCTTTTTTCCACAAGAAACCGGACTTGGACTGACTTGAGGCCGCGTCCCCCACCTTGCTCCGTAAAACGAAAACGCACACAAGCTTTGCAAACAAGAGTGTATCCCTATCATTCCTTATGTAAACTATCATTTGAGTGAAAGGGACACAATCCTGTTCACACCTGTGCGTTCTTTTGAAATGTTAGGCTCTATTTGATCATCAAAACTCCAGTAGATCCTCGATTCGCAACAATGGTCGATGCAACCATAATCCGAAAACCGTTAGTTCAACAGATTAACGAATTGTGTCCGATATCATTTCATTATTGATTGATCGAGACTCTATGGATTTTATGACAATTAAAAATTGGTAGGGTACCACTTCAATTGAAATCAGAGATTCTGATAGCATTACTAAACTGGCTTACTCATAACTGGAGTCTGGACTTATTAAGCAACCTAGAAAATGTTACAAAAAAAAACTAACTATTCCTCCCCATTATCAAACAGTTTTAAACCTCTTCCTAACAGATTTTACGAACAAGAATATTGAGACTCAAATAAAAAAAAATTCAATATCTTGCAATTTTACATACCCTCAAACCCCGATGGTTTGACACCAACTGTTGTCAAACGAACGGGGTCACGTTTTAGTTTGACACCCCTTTTACACGGAGTTCACACACACTACCAAACGTTTGTTTTGGTAGTGTGCGTAAGCGCGGTGTAAAAAGTGACAGTTCGTCACTTTTTAGTTTGACTTTGACCAACCAACGGGGTACAAACTAAAAAGTGTCAAACGAAAAGTGACCAACCAGCGGGGGTTGAGTGTATTATAAAAGCTGTGATTTCTATCAACACAAGTATATGAATATAAAATAAATGTGTGATATATATCAACATCGGAAACCATCTTTGCAAGTAGCCCTGAAACGACGGCAACGTGTGGCTCCATCTCCAGGGAATAACAATTTTACAATTTGTGTGAATAACTGGTTCATAGAGATTTGGTGTTCCTTGCAACTATTTCCTTTTCAATAACCGTTTGGTTACAGAAGGTTCTTCAAATGCAATTAAACAAAGACTAGGGAAAATTTGGTCAAAAAACCTAGTGAGATAATTGATCATTTTGATTTTTATACACAAAAGTGAAGAACTCTGCTCTCCTAGTAAGTTTTTGGAAAACCCCTTTTCTACAGTTGTTTCTAAAATAAAAACGAAGATCTTGCTTCCTAGATCACCCAATTTCGTCAAATTTTGTTGATTTGACAGGTACTTCTTTTCGTGGCGGGACAACGCAGATATTTTGCAAAAGAGGGTTTTGCTCGCGTTGTCCCGTCACGAAATGAAGCAATTGTGAAAATCTCTACTGACTAGTCAACTTTAACTAATTTGGGGTCGCTGAGCTCGAATATGACTCCTAGAATACTCCAAAATATTCAGGAATGTGCAATCCAAAATCCAAGTGGCTAGCGTGGTAGTCTCTCACCCCAGTATGGCCTGGGTTCAATCCCAGACGGACCCGGTGGCATTTTCGAGGCCAAATTTGCCTGACCACGCCTTCTATCGGATGGGGAAGTAAAACGTCGGTCCATTTGCGTAAAAGAGGTTTCGAGTGACTCACCACACATAACCTTCGGACGCCTAGATATGAGTAGAAACTTGCAACAGAGACCACAAAAGACCCGGGGGTCGTTAAAGTGGATTGCTTAGCTTTTTTTTACAATCCAAAATGGTGGCCAATATGGCGGTGCTAGAATATTCGATATTTCGACGGTAACATTTCAAAAGGCATCATGTACATTTTGACACTTCCTGGGTTATTGAACATTCTGAAAGTACTCCCAATAAGCTACTTCTCCACCAAAAACGAGCAAAAGTTACTTTAGTAAAGTCTGTTTAATCATGATTTTAAATAAAGTAACATAAACAAAATCTCTGCCATCAGCAGTCCCTGTTAATATAGCCCTGTCAACCTGTCAAACAAAAGACTACATGAACCTCGTGACGAAGAAAAAGCGTCATGAAAAGCGCCATGTACATTCGGCGAAGAAAAACGAATCATAACAAAGCGTCTCCCTCAATGACAGCAGGGTGATTTCAAAAAAAGTTATGTTTGTTTTTCTCAAATAAAATTACGGAAATAATGTTTTATTGAATTTGACCGGCCCGTGGCTTAATGGCTACGGCTCCCGCCTCATAAGCACCCCTTGAGTGAATTAATCCGTAGTGGTGAAATAATGTCACATGGTCATTTACTATATAATACAACAATCCCTCTCCCGACGGTTCCCCTACACACACCACACACCGTATTCTATAAAATAACTCGAAGTGGTTGGTACGGTATGTCCCCACTTCTTCTTCTTCCCCTGATGATTCCATGAAATGTGGGTTCCGTTCATAGAATCTGTCACTTGCGGTTAATACAACGCAGTAGGCCGGGCCGCTTTAGTGAGTGTAATACGCACGGTGTCCAAAATACCGTTATTATAAAATAAAAACACCCCTCCGAGATAAATACACCAGTCGATTGGTATGACCCCAGAGCACCTCTGGGTGAAATATGAAAATCTTTGTCGGGCCAGTTTTCGAGTTACGCCCTTTTAAAGATGTTAGTACCGATTTTTCATGATTTCCTCATAAAAGCGACCTCAAAATCCACGGTTAATTCATCAAAATTTCACTTCTTGTATATTATACAAGCGGACACTATTGTCCCAAATCATCATTATTATTTAACAATGTGACGTAAGCGTCCCATGTCTGAATTACGCTCTTAAGAGATGTTATTATCGACTTTTTTTTATTAACTAACGAAAGTTGCCTGAAAACGCATAATTATGACTATCTGAGCACTATTTTAACATGTAAACGTCATTTTTTATTCAATTGGACTATCTTGCAATGTGACGTAAACGACTGTTAATTCTATAATAAAAGTTTGGTAGAGCTTATTTATTCTGCAAGGATTATATTTATAATTATTATAATCACTCATTCATTGAATTGAGATAATCTGTGGGTTGTCCATAATCTACGAAAACTCTTTATTAAAGATTGTGATCGATTAATAGGTTTTAGTTAAGAATAAAAATCTAGGCCAGGCCTGCCCAACCTTTTCGGCTCAATTTTCACATTTTTTATCGTCAAAATTACAATTGTTGATTTTTTCATGGTTTCCTTGATGGAATCGGTTCTCAGATGACCAGTGAACATAACTTTGATAAAAGTTTGAAAATTTTTTTTTGCTGGTCATTTTTATGTAAGTTTTAAGTGAAAAATTGGTCCGGCCCGCGGGCCGGATTGATTTTTGACGTAAAATTTAGATAAAAACGACTTGTATAAATATTTTTTCAAACTTTTGGTAAAGTTATGTTCACTGGTCATCTGAGAACCGATTCTATCAAAGAAACCATGAAAATATCAACAATTGTAATTTTGACGATCAAAAATGTGAAAATTGAGCCGAAAAGGTTGGGCAGGCCTGATCTAGGCACTATGTTCAACTAGTAAAACATAGGATATTTGTTTGAAAGCAATGGCGGATTAATTTGAGTTACGACGTTTATGGATGGGCACTTTAAAACTTTTGTACTAGTGTACCAAATGTGGCTACTAAGTCATCTGTAGCATGCAAACAGTGGAAAATAGTTTTGAAATCAAATTGAGAGGAATTTATGTGGGTTTAGTTGCAGATCTAAATTCCTTTAAATTCTACCAAACTTTTATTATAGAATTAACAGTCGTTTACGTCACATTGCAAGATAGTCCAATTGAATAAAAAATGACGTTTACATGTTATAATAATGCTCAGATAGTCATAATTATGCATTTTCAAACAACTTTCTTTAGTTAATAAAAAAAGTCGATAATAACATCTCTTAAGAGCGTAATTCAGACATGGGGCGCTTACGTCACATTGTTAAATAATAATAATAATTTGGGACAATAGTGTCCGCTTGTATAATATACAAGAAGTGAAATTTTGATGAATTAACCGTGGATTTTGAGTTCGCTTTTATGAGGAAATCATGAAAAATCGGTACTAACATTTTTAAAAGGGCGTAACTTGAAAACTGGCCCGACAAAGATTTTCATATTTCACCCAGAGGTGCTCTGGGGTTATACCAATCAACTGGTGTATTTATCTCAAAGGGGTATTTTTATTTTATAATAACGGTATTTTGGACACCGTGAATACATTTCGGGGGTTCTCGAAAGTACTGCAATCATTAATAATGACAAGAAAGAACTTGAGGCGTAATCTAACCATAAGTTCTTCCCGGATGCTTTCTTCGGACTGGCTGCGCTTGTGTTCGATTAGATTAGATTAGTAACCGGAAAAGAAGGTGTGCATGCCTGGCACGAACACTCAAAGCGTGTTCTAGCGTGTTGCTCGTACTGACTCAGAGCAAGGGCGAGATGAAGGTAGGGTAGGGCAGTGCGTGTTTGTCGGGAACCTAGTGCATAAAATCGGTCAAGGCCCGTTCTTACACTGAAAATTGCGAATTGCGAATTATAATTTCAGATTTCCTTTATTCAGTTTCAAACTTAGATTAACGTAATTGCTCAAGTCATCCAAGTTCTTACAACTCACACCTACACTTATTTTCTTTCACCTTCCCCCTCCCGATCCCCTATATCTTCCGGTGGTGTTCATTTGGTATGCAATACTAGTTCGGCCACTACCCTTTTCCACAAGAAACCGGACTTGGACTGACTTGAGGCCGCGTCCCCCATCTTGCTCCGTAAAACGAAACGAAAACGAAAAATTATTTGTTTATTTTGAGTTATTTTTATACTATTTCAAACAATATGTTTGGCAAAGGTGACTATATGGGTCATTCCATCTGAAGCGGAACAGCATTTGAAAATTACCCTCTCCGATTCTGGGCAGGGCTGTTGGTACTATCAAAATATGCAAGAATCCTGAATTTCATCCAAATCGGACCACCCCCCTCTATTTTTGTACCTCCCCAAAAAATCGACTTTTTGGCGATTTTTGAGCGAACCTCCTAGTTTCAAACGGCGATAGCTCAGGAACCACAAATCTTAGAAGGCCTTAGACTCAATTTTGAAAAAAAAAAAAAAATTGGACGTAGAATCCATTTCCGTGTTCAACATTTTGATTAATTTATTTTTTCTACCTGTATTGCGCAATTGAAAACTTTAAACGGCCGTATCTCAAAACACCCTAACTTATTTTTTTTTATTTGACTTCACCATCGTATTTCCCGGCCAATTTTACATAAGAATCACTTATCGACAGAAATGAATATGTTTCGTTCCAGAGATATCGGATTTTAAAGTTTTGTGTTTTTGAAATTACCTATATCAGCTTCTTTCGCCACATCTGCTAGAAGCACACAGGCGGGCTGATCAATAACTGCTACTTGCTCATTTATTGAAATAATATTTCACAATAAATAATCTTAACCAAATTGTGTGTGTGTGTGTGTGTGTGTGTGTGTGTGTGTGTGTGTGTGTGTGTGTGTTTAACCAATCCAATATCCGTAGGCCGGCTACGAAATTATGGGAAAGTATAATCTGTATCAGACTTGGTTTATGCTGATACAGCTTATCGCAGTCCCGGACATTAGGTGGTGTTAGCCCTCGCGCTGCTTCCAATGACCCGTTTCAGAATGACAGAGCTCCTTGCGGCCCAATTCCGAGGTCATTGGGCATTGTCCGGCCCGCCCAAACATAGAACAAGAACCAGAAGAGTTCTCGAACTATCTTCAGACTTACAATCTCATAAGGCAGAAATGAGATTAGCGCGTATTTAAAGGTTGTTGATAAATAGGCAAATTTTGAAAGTTTGAATTTGGATAGATCTCACCAAGTTTCTGGAATTTCCGGTAGCCCTCTTTGTCGGCTGCTTTGCTTCTAAGCAACTGAATGTTGCCATCCGTTTTTAGTCGTTCGGATGGCCAGCTGCGTGTTCCAAACACGGGCAGCTTGATCTTGCTCATCTTGTAGAATGGTTTCCTTGCCTGCAGCGGACACGATCCTTCGGCTTCTTCGCAGTGTCCTCTTCAGCATCAGCAGCAACAAAATTCCCCGAAAAGATCCCGCCAGAACTTATGTTTGTTCACTCTTCAACACAATACACGCACCAAAAACTTTTAATTTTAATTAATCGAATCAATTATGACCAAAACAAAACAAAACACCTCGTCGAAAAATAATTTGATTCCGCATCACTGTGTCGAAACTGTCAGGCACTCATATATGACAGGGTGAGTTCCGTGAGAGCCCATGCAGAAAAATTGACGTTTGAAAGAGTGACCGTAAACGAAATGCGTAGCATAGCAACACAACAAATATGAAGAAGAAATTTACAAGCTAAAATTATGAAATTCTTGCAAAAATGCCGTAATTTTCTCTTAACTTCACTGAATTCCAAATCTTAGTTCCTTTTTTAACCACTACACGCCAGCGGACGCTTCGAAAGCTGCGGAAAACACACCAAAAAACGTTAAAAAAACTGGAGACCGATCGAACGCGCTTCTTTCTTATTTCACAGACAAGCCAGTCTCCTCATAAATAATCTTTATCAAATTAGGCAAAAATTAACTGAACACTGTAGGAAACTGGCGTTTAATCGCGAATGTATATCTGCTTGAAAAAAATTAAGTGAATGTCTGTGCTAACCCGCAGGGTAGAGCCATAACGACACATAGTAAAAGGCAGAATTGGATTCCGACGGAGCGAGCAGGAAAATGCAATTAATCTTGTTAGTAACACTAAACAATAAGTGCGATACATTATTGAGTAAAAAATATGAATTAAAATGAATAAAATTTGTTGATACGTTGTATTCTAGTGAAGGACGATCACAAGGAGTAGGAAAAGGATTTCTGGAAGGTATAAAACTGAAAAGTGTAAGAAAATTACAAAGTTTGATCTGCTGCAAAGCGGCTAATTCCTCAAATTTAGTTGCGATGATTTCGACACCGTCCGAACTACAATGTTTTTTTTTGCTTCTATCATTCTTGGATTCTTGGCTCACAATACGCCTGCTGTCCTCACGTATAAGGATTTATTTAATTAAATCTTGGATTAGTTTTCAAAAAGACGTAAGAGCCATTGGTAAACAAAGTTTTTTATGCATCGGTATTCGACCTACTTACAAAAAAACCAATTTCAAAAATGCGATTGTTCATCAACACGTCTTTCAAGTGCCCCAACCTAAAAATAAATGACATTTTGTTTCAATTTGGAGAAAACACAACTGCAACTTACAACTTTTTTAGAAGATTATTTTTCGATTTTATGGGATATTTGTTCAAAAAAGTCACAGAAATTCGGTGCATTTATGTTGCTATCACTCAAACTTCTTATGAATATACCTTGGGTGATGAGCAGAGTGGCAGGTTGGTCGGATTTGTTCCGAAGAAAAACGCGTAAGTTGTTCACTAAAATGGAGATCTTTATTGAACGCGTGCTTTTAAAACGGATGACGCAACACACTTGTTGTTGTTGTTTTTCAGCTCTGACAGCTGCGCGTGAGGTCGACAGGGGGGTTCGGCCCTCGGAGCCCTCGGAGCATCCCTCCGGATCTTCAGGCACGCGACCTGGTCCACGTTCGTGTAGAACCAACAGGTACAGCCTCTCCGATTGCTTTCCGATCGCCACAGTTCTCTCCTCCTGCTTGATGCTCACTGTTCCCGAACTGAACACCACCTTCAGTCCGCGCTGGCTTCCGGGATGTACAGAACGTCCTTCAGCGCGATCGGGATCGTCTTTCCGTCCACGGCTGAGGTCAGACGGATCACGCCACGATGCTCAGCAACGATCGACTTCCCCCTTCTTGGCAACGGCGATTGTCACCGGGTTCTTCAGCGGCACGAGCTCCTCGAACTACTCACGATCCTTGGCGATGTGTTCCGATGAACCAGAGTCCACGATCCAGCTCACCTCCCGCAGCTCCGGAAGCTTCTCCACGCCGACGAAGCACACCTCGTCGTCACTCGACCCGTAGCGTGCGCTCGCTTTCGTCGCGTCGGACTTCTTCTCCGGACAGTCTGCAGCTTTGTGGCCCTCTTTTCCGCAAACAAAGCACTTGAACGCCTTCTTCTTTTTCTGCTGTTGCGACTTCAGCGCACTCGTTCCCGAGAAAGCCGCTTCCCCCGTCTTCACACCGACCGATTCGCTGGAGTTCTTCCTCGTCTTCTCGTCGAGTAAACGGCACTTGACGAATTCCAGCGATAAATCTCGCTCCGGAACCGTCTGAATGCTCGTCACCACCATCTCGAACCTCGGATTCACCGTCAACAGCAGGTGACAGATGACGTCGAGTTCATCGATGGTCGCTCCAGTAGACTTCAACTCACGAATGATCCGGTCAAACTTCGTGAAGTGCTCCCGTAGAGTGTCGCCCCCCTGGCGCAGTAGAATCAGCTCCTGCTTCAGGTGCAAACGTTTCGCCAAACTTTGCCGCTCGTACATCGCAGTCAGGGCCAGCCAAATCTCCCTCGGCGTCGACTTGTCCTGGACCTGCTCGACGTGGTCGTCATCCAGCCGCAAAAGCAGAAACGACCGGCACCGTTTCTCCTTCTTCTTCCTCTTCTCCGCCGCCTTCAACTTTACCTCCTTCTGCGCCGCCGTGTCCTCCTCCTTCACCTTCAGCTCCTCCACTTCCGCCGCCTCCTGCTGGATGCATTCTTCCAGCTCGTGCTCGTCCAGCACGGCCAGCATCCGGCACTTCCACGACCGGTAGTTCGAGCCAAGTTCGAGCCAACGAAGAGTGGCACCCCCGCAACAACGCCGTTGGTCTCCATCCTCAATCCGTTCCACCAACTTCCAAACTTCACTCACTAAAACGCCGCGAAAAACAACTTTTCGGCACTCGCGCAACCTGGGCTCATAAGAGTGGCAGATTGGTCGGATTTGTTCCGAAGAAAAACGCGTAAGTTGTTTACTAAACTGGAGATCTTTATTGAACGCGTGCTTTTAAAACGGATGACGCAACACACTTGTTGTTGTTGTTTTTCAGCTCTGACAGCTGCGCGTGAGGTCGACAGGGGGTTCGGCCGACTAGGTCGACTCGATGACGACTACAGGGTTGTTCATCTCAACATTGGGGACTCTAACTAATCATATTTGACCCATATTTGACCTCCACCAAACAAAAATCAAACCAAATTTACCAGATTTCTAGCATTCTTTGAAATTACTCCAAAATCCCAGCTGGAAACCCCGATACGTTCGAAAATAAATCTTTTCTTTTTACAATTTGTCATGAAAATACAGCAACACATTGCCCGGATACAAATTTGAACATTAAACAAGGCAAAACATGGATTATTTCATAAATACCCAAGTAACCATTAAATCAGCATTATATTGGCATTTAGGGTCCATTTTCATAACTCCAGAATTCCTGATTCTTGCTGCTGAATTCTTGTCAAACCGGTTCCGAACCGGTGCAAAGTTGTATGAAATTTTATAGCAACGCAGCCAAAACGCGTTGCGTCCTCGGTGAAAACTGCCAAGCAATGTCATGTATCTGTCAAGACCAGCTGGTGAAAATACAAACACAAACTCAGAAAATGTTGAAAAATAGGCCTCACTTTGACGAAAATTTATATGAAATATTTAATATGCTTGAAAGTAAATAATTTTATCTACTAAATTTTACAAAACTCCCGAAATATGGTCTCAAGCGGCAGGTCTCAAAACAAAAGAAAAGTCCACTGAGTTTGTCATGATTTTGCTTTGTTCGGACCAGCATGTGATCGGAGTTGGATAATCTTGGCCACCCTACCTTTTCTGACCGAGCCACGTAGCCTAGTGGTAACGCTTCCGCGTCGTAAGCGGTAGATCGGGGTTCAAATCCCGGCTCGGACCAACACAACTGGTGATCTTTTCCCTTCTGGATTCGATTGCTTAGTAAAGGGAAGGTAGTGTATCGTCACAAACTGGACCTTATCACGACACCTTCGGGAGGCGACCTATGGAATGTTAACATTAACCTAAACATGTTAACATTAGTTGAGTGAAAAACTGCCACTGAATCCGCTTTGTAAATGCCGGTCCCGTTACTCTTCACGGGTGTTCCCCTCAGGAACTGGGAAAGATTTACTTTTTTTTCCCTACCTTTTCTCGACCAACTCCAACTAAGAAACTTCGGACAGCGGACTATGTCCTGGATGGCGGCCAGAGAAACAAAAAACTTTATTCCGGTGGCCAGGACGGTTGAAACTTGGTTGAAACTCTGCCATCCAATGTCACAATAAATAGGGAGAGAAACCTTCGAACCTCAAATCGTCACTTGAGAGGCGACGCGTGGCCAAAATGTTTACCTGTTCAAACAATCTTTTCACTAATTTTCAAGTTTTTTAGCTCAATTTAATTTAAAAAATATATTTTATACATAATAAAGAGGAATTAGATTATGTTAGCAATATTGTTGTGAGAATTGTTGATCACACGATTTCAATTGAAATAGTAACTTTTTCAAATAACAGCAATGATCATTCTTTAAGAAGTGTAAAATTGACATGCTTTTTACATTGCAGTTTTCAATAATTAGCTTGTTTTTTAAATAAAAAAAACTAAATCAAAACTTGAGGCGTAATCCAACCACAAGTTTTTTCCTGGAGTTTTCTTTAGAATGACTTCTCTTATGTTCCATTGGATTAGGTTAGAGCAAAAATTATTCATTATTTTCAAATCTCACTAAGCAAACATTCCTGATGTTGACCGTTCTAATCCTGAAATCAAAACAATTAGGCCTAAAAAATTGTATTTTACGTTTCTCTTCAAAATTTCTCTAAAAAACTAGAAGGAAGAAAAAACATATCGATGAAAATTAAATGTTTCATTTAACAAAAACTCGTGCAATCGATTGGACGTTTAACGTTTATTTTTGCATTAACCAATACTCAAGAATTCAAACCAAGTAGACATTAGTACGACAGCTTATTTAAGCTTTATTTTGATTTTTGTTTTTGTACAAATAACACGTAAAGGAAATTATTGTATGCTTGGTAGGTTAAATATTTTGTTTTATTTTCTTCCAAATTATTTTGCAAATCCTTCGATGAACTTGCTTGCCAGCTATTTATTACTTTATTTCAGTTAAAAACGCTTTTTGGAAGCAACACAGTTCAGCAGTTTCAGCAGTTCTACTATTCATAACAATTAAAAAAGTTTTACAAAAATATTTGAGCGAACACGCCAAATCGTCTTGGAATCATGGAACAGCCAAGCGCATTCGTATCCATAGACCTCTCAATGAAAATCTAACGCGCACTGAAAATCCTCCCAAGCAGCCGCCAACCTGTTCGGATTTCTCCATGCACGAGTTCCCATACAACGCATCCAAAAATACACAGAAGGCTCCCCCTATTTGTACACGCTGGACGGTATGAATGTGGTAGTTCAGGGTGTGCATAAAAGCTTTTGGACAGTCGACATAAAAGCGCGCGAACCGAGACACGAGCTGGGAGAGAGCAAAATATGGAGCTTTCTCTCTCTCTTTGAACTTTGCTCTCTCCCTGCTCGTGTCTCGGCTCGCGCGCTTTTATGTCGACTGTCCAAAAGCTTTTATGCACACCCTGAACTACCACATTCATACCGTCCAGCGTGTACAAATAGGGGGGCCTTCTGTGTATTTTTAGATGCGTTGTATGGGAACTCGTGCATGGAGAAATCCGAACAGGTTGGCGGCTGCTTGGGAGGATTTTCAGTGCGCGTTAGATTTTAATTGAGAGCTCTATGGATACGAATGCGCTTGGCTGTTTCATGATTCCAAGAAGAGTTGGCATGTTCGTTCAATTATTTTGATGAACATATTTTAATTCCTTCTTCAGAAAGAAATCATAATGATCACCTGTCCTATGAACAGGTTGAACAGGTGGACGCGACGCCTCGGCTTCACCGAAAGCTCGAACAAAAATAAACTGCTATATCGACGTCAAGGCTGGGGGAAAAAAAGAACAGCTGCTCCACACACTTCACTGAGCAAAACTTACACAGCTCAACGAAGTGTTATACACATGATCTGGCCCTGCTGTACAGAGCACTCAAATATCAATCGCAAAACACTTGAAATTTCGGTGATTGGCCATAAAATAATGTCAATAGCCAAACACTTGAATTTTAAATGGCGTTGAAAAATAAAAGTACGTACAAGCGATTTACAGGTTCTCGCTTGCTAGTCGTGCACGCTACCACTGCGCCGGCCGGCCAGTTGAAGACGGGAGTGTTTTTGTGCTATTCGTTCTTGCCTCGCTTCTAGCCTTCGATGAAAGTCGCGCAAAAATCAGTCAGTGAAACACATTAAATTCATGTGGATAATCACGTTGACTTTGAATAGTGCCTATTTTGGGTAGATCTTAAGATCATTTTCAAGTGTTTTGCTCATCACTTTGAATAGTTCAAGACGGTGGGACAAATTCATGTGCAAAACACTTGAAAAGCTTGAGCCACCCGAATGAAAATAACATGTTAAAAAATACCAAAAAGTCAACCGCCCAAACACTTGCATTTGAAAGTGGTTTGGATTTATGTTGAAACAAAAACCAATTAGATCTACGATGTGTTTTTATTAAATCATTTAAGTGTTTGGGCACTTGAATAAAAAGTGTGGCATATTTTCAGTGTTGGTGGTGGGCCTTGCTTTTTTTCTCTCCTGTTGCGTTTCATGTGTGAGTGTGACACTTTGATGTTATTCTTGCATTTTTCTCGTATTATGAAATGAGTGTTTGTTTTAAAAGTTGTAATCGATGTGTTGATGCATCGAACATTAAGGAAGACTATCTTTCTGCTGTTTCGAGGTTCTGGTTCGAAACCCGTTGTCATTTGTTGGACGGAAATTATTTACGAGTCACTCAGCAAATTGCGGCCAGCCAGTAAGTGCAGTGCAATCAATTACGGAAAGCTTAAGGTTAATAGGGACAAGTACTGGAGGAGTGCTTGGTCCACGGTTGGTAACATTTCACAAAGTGTATCAGACTTCCGGAAAGCAGCATTTTGCTTGCTAGAAAAGTCATTCAATTTACCAGAGAACTTTTGGTAATGTCCTTTGTGCTATGGGCATATGTTTTGAAAAATTTGGCTTCATTACAAGCTGCAGTTTTCCACAAAAAAATAAAAGCAAAAAAAAACACTTCAGTCAGCGGGAATTGAACCCAGTTCACGTTAAAAACAAAACTGATGAGCAATTCTCTACGAAATCGGTCTTCTTTTTAGAATTTTAATTTTTGTATTTTTTAATCCGACTGAAACTTTTTTGATGCCTTCGGTGTGCCCAAAGAAGCCATTTTGCATCATTAGTTTGTCCATATAATTTTCCATACAAATTTGGCAGCTGTCCATACAAAAATGATGTATGAAAATTCAAAAATCTGTATCTTTTGAAGGAATTTTTTGATCAATTTGGTGTCTTCGGCAAAGTTGTAGGTATGGATACGGACTACACTGGAAAAGAATGATACACGGTAAAAAAAATTGGTGATTTTTTTATTTAACTTTTTATCACTAAAACTTGATTTGCAAAAAAAACACTATTTTTATTTTTTTATTATTTTTTGATATGTTTTAGAGGACATAAAATGCCAAATTTTCAGAAATTTCCAGGTTGTGCAAGAAATCATTGACAGAGTTATTTTTATTTTTTTAAATAAATACAGATTTTTCAAAAATCGAATTATTGGTCGCAAAAATTTTTCAACTTCATTTTTCGATGTAAAATCAAATTTGCAATCAAAAAGTACTTCAGTGAAATTTTCATAAAGTGCACCGTTTTCAAGTTAAATCCATATTTAGGTGACTTTTTTGAAAATAGTCGCAGTTTTTCATTTTTTTTAAATTAGCGCACATGTTTGCATACTTTTGGAAAAAATATTTTTGAAAAGCTGAGAAAATTCTCTATATTTTGCTTTTTTGGACTTTGTTGATACGTCCTTTAGTTGTTGAGATATTGCAATGCAAAGGTTTAAAAACAGGAAAATTAATGTTTTCTAAGTCTCACCCAAACAACCCACCATTTTTCAATGTCGATATCTCAGCAAGTAATGGTCCGATTTTCTATGTTAATATATGAAACATTTGCGAAACTTTCCGATTTTTTCGAAAAAAATATTTTTAAGTCAAGACTAACATTTCAAAATGGCCAAACTTTCAATATTACGCCCTTTAAAATGTTAGTCTTGGTTTGAATTTTTTTTTAAATATTTTGCTTTCCGATAAAAATATTTTCGAGACTGAAAAATCAAGTCTGTCATATAAAAATTGTCAAAAACCATCAAAAACCCAATTTTTTCAACATTTTTGCCTTCCTCACTGAGGTAAGGCTATAATCCTGCTCTAAAAATGAACTTTGTATAAAAACGTCGTAGACCCACCTTCATGTATACATATCGACTCAGAATCGAAAACTGAACAAATGTCTGTGTGTATGTGTGTGTGTATGTATGTATGTGACCAACAAACTAGCTCATGTTTCTCGGCACTGGCTGAACCGATTTGACCCGAACTTGTTGCATTCGACTTGGTTTAGTGTCCCATAGATCGAGTTTTATACAGATTGAAGTTTCGATAAGTAGTTCAAAAGTTAAGTATAAAAATGTGTTTTCACATATATCCGGATCTCACTTAAATGTATGTAAACTATGTCCGGGTCCATCATCCGACCTATCATTGATTAGGTTATCAAAAGACCTTTCCAACGAGTCCAACACATTGAATATCTGGCAACCCTGTCTCGAGATATAGCCACTTAAGTGATATTGATGTACTTTTGGAAGCCGGATCTCACTTAAATGTATGTAAACTATGTCCGGATCCACCATCCAACCCATCGTTGGTTAGGTTATCAAAAGACCTTTCCAACGAGTCCAAAACATTGAAGATCTGGCAACCCTGTCTCGAGATATAGCCACTTGAGTGTTATTGATGTACTTTTTGGAAGCCGGATCTCACTTAAATGTATGTAAACTATGTCCGGATCCACCATCCGACCTATCATTGGTTAGAGCGGTTCTCAACCTTTTCTTGGCTAGGTACCCCTTTTCGTTTTGCTTAACCTGCTGGTACCCCTTAGTTTTTCAACATGAAATGTTTTCGCCATTTTTTTTTGCTTCCTGGGTGTTTTTGAAACCGCATTGACTCAGGGTTTTTCAAAAACACTTAAAAGTGAA
Source organism: Culex quinquefasciatus (assembly GCF_015732765.1). Lineage (NCBI taxonomy): Eukaryota > Metazoa > Arthropoda > Insecta > Diptera > Culicidae > Culex > Culex quinquefasciatus. Next base: position 93,745,591 of record NC_051863.1, on the reverse strand, counting down.
AAATATTTTTTTGTATATTAAAAAAATCCAAAAATATTGTTAAAAAGTTAAAGTTTGTGTCTAAAATTATTTTAAAACAAGTACTGGGTAAGCCTTATTTTGTAGTTTCCAAATATTATAAGAAAACAAAGGTTTTGAAAAAAAACTTCATTCAATCTTATGCCTCGTGGCGTTTACATTGTTTTGGCGGTTATGTGGTAGTAGAATCAGCTAATCGCATTGCTAGCAACAATTCCTCATACTGGAAACATCAAAATTGTAAAAAATTATGGCCATACGAGCGATTGTTCCTCTTGCCCCACCTTCCCTACTTTTCTTCGATTCGATTGAAAATATTGTAAATTTTACTTAAAAACTTTTTGATAAAGTTAAGTTTTCAAGTTGTAACTATTTTCAATTAAAAAAATCAAATATTTTGCATTCCTAAAAAAATCTTTTTGCAATTCCGTCGTGAAACTACTTACTTTTACTGTAATTCTTGAACGACGAAATAGCCTGCTTTTCAGTACCAAAAATAACAGAATCGAATAGAAACACTTTTCAAAATAAATGCTGAAAAGTTCTACTTTTACGCACTGAAATGGGTGCTGAAAAGTTGAACTTTTCAGCACTTGTTTCGAAAAGTAACACTTTTCAACATTGTCTTGATTTAAACGAACTATTGACAAATACATGAAAATTTGACTTAAAATTTCACTCAATGGGTGTTTTTTGGAATTGCAAAAAATGTTGTATGGAACTCGTTGCAAAACTTGATTTTTTCAGCACTCGTCGAATTTATCCAATTCGGTGAACCTCGTTGGATAAATGTACGACTCGTGCTGAAAAAATCCTCTTTTTGCAACTTGTTTCATAAACTACTATTACCGTCATCTGGGGCGAATCGGGACTACAGTATGAATAGGGACAGCAGTTTTTAGAACACTTAAAAGCTTGAAATTTGGAAAACGATGCACTTTTACAGATGTTCTGTGTCTGTTCTATCCGAAACTATTAAAAAATATCCAAATATTGTACAGTAACAAGGCTAAAACAGCTGTTCCAATTCGCCCCATGTGTCCCGTTTCGCCCCAGATGACGGTACAGCTTTTTTGAACATTGAACATTTAAACCTTTTAAACAACACCACGATAATATTTCGAAAAGGCGTTTTGTTTGATAATTTTGAAGAAAAGTCTTGATCTTGAAATTGAAATAGAAAAATTAAGAAAAAAAAATCACTTAATCACACATTTTTTGTAACATTGAAAATGAGATCCATATTTTCCAAGATAATATCAATTAAAAAATTAGGTACCTTATTGGGTAACATTACAATAAAAACATTTTTTCCTAAGTTTAATTTTTGGCAAAACTAAAAGACAGGTCGAAAATATAATGTTAAATTATGAAACATTAGAATCTTTTACCAACCTATTGAATTTGTTTAAGAGATGGTAGTTTCTTTCTTTCTTTTACAGATATGAGACAAAAATTTAAAGAAAAAATGAGCAAAAATCTAAAAAAACGGTACACTTTATTTAAAATAATAAAATGCAAGCGATTTTTCTCATTTAAATATTTTAAATATTTTTTACTTGTGTATAGACAGCCCCCATTTTGTATGAATCAATCAATATACAGGGTGGCCACTCAAGTCGGGAAATCGGGAAAGTCGGGAAAAAGTCTGGAATTCGCCAAAATCCGCCAAAAATCGGAAAAAAGTCGGGAATTTATGATTTGTTGTCAAAAAGTCGGGAAAAGTCGGGAATTCCAAGCATACTTGTTTGAAAATTAATTTTAACTTTTGAATAATTTTGTAATATTTTGTTCAATTTCAAATTAAATTCACTCAATTCTGCTTTTGTAAATTACTTTAAATTTAAGGATCTTTTCACAATTTCAATATATTTGAGTATGGAAAAGCTGTTTAAGACAGTCAAAATCTTAATAAATATTAAATGCAGTTGACACAGATTTTCATAATTTTTCAGATGAATCTAATGATTTCTATTCATTTTTGTTTATAAACAAAAGATAAAGGTAATGAAAAACTAGTATAAAAATAGAGCCTGATGACCAGCTTAGAGTAATGATTCTATTTCATTTTGTCACATAGATTGAATATTTGAAAACTGATCCCAACTTGAGTTTGGCAATAATATTTTTTTTAATATTTTGAATTGTTCATTGAGCAATTTCAAATATATTTTTTTCCAAATGTTGTCTTTGAACTTATTTTGTGAGTTTAAGTAAATTATTTTCTATAAATAAAACTAGCTTTTCAGTTTTCGGAAAACTTAAATATCGAATAAAATCTGACATTGAAAAACTTTTTTACGTTTTGAAAACATGAGGAAAAAATTAAAATAGTGAGTTATTGCAAAATTGTTTAAACTTTTTTTCTTTTCATACATTTTGCTTAAAATAAGTGGTAGAAATAGGAATAAAAGTTTAAACTTAGTTATCATTAACTTTTTGCCATTTCCAGTTGAAACGAAGTATCAAAAACTGTTTTTGTTCAGTTTCTGTGTTTACAAAAATTGCCAATAGTTGGATGTTTTTATATTAATTTATAATTTTTTATCGGTGGTTTATATTGACTTTTCTTTTAGAGAGTTTTTGTTTGAAATCATTATTTAGATAAGAAATGCCTATTATTTGAGCTTTCTGTAAATGTCTGGAAAAAGTCTGGAAAATAGTCGGGAAAAAGTCGGGAATTTGAAAAAGGGATTTGAGTGGTCACCCTGAATATAGCTTTATGACGTTTCGCGTACGCACACTAGCGCATCATTTGGTTTTGCTGGCTGACAAAATTTAACCTAACTTTATTTTCGTGTACGTACACGCAATACATACGCACGTAGAATGCTCTATAAAGCAAAATAGTTGTTTTTTCAAATTTAATGATAATCGATTTGCAAAAACGAAGTGAATAAAATAACCTGCAAAAATTGTTGCGTTATTTTTTTGTTTCTAATCTGTTGGTTTTTGCTTCTCTCAAAATTTTTGTCTGGGATATTATTCAAATGTTCGCCATTACGGGGTTTGTCTTCCGGTACCCCTTGAGACCGCTCGTGGTACCCCCAGGGGTACATGTACCCCAGGTTGAGAACCGCTGGTAGGTTATCAAAAGACTTTTCCAACGAGTTCAAAACATTGATGATCTGGCAACCCTGTCAAGAGATATGGCCACTTAAGTGATATTGATGGACTTTTTTATTCCGTATCTAAAAAAATAGATGAAATTTGTGTACAGCCATTGTTGAAGTGAGTGAGGAAGGCTCCAACCACATAGGTGGATTAGTTTTCTTTTAAAACCGCTGTAACTTCACGAGGATTGGACCTAGGTTAATGGTCAATATGGAGACTTTTATGTAAAATTGTCTGGAGAATCGACTCTTGTGTTCGGTTTACACAACGTTTAGAGCATTTTTGAATAAAACAATTTCAGTAAATGATTTTTGTATTTTTTTAGGTGAGTTTCTCCATCCTGCATTTTTTATGAGTCTTTTTGTAACATCTTAGGCTATTTTCTCAAAAATTTTGAACAAAAAAAAATCGTGGGCTCACCTTCAAATTTGACTTTTAAACTGAAAAATCAAAAAATCTCATTAAAGTGGAGTGTTTTTTTTCTTTCAGTGTATTTTTTTTCGGAAAGCCCGTCAAATTTCCTACAAGTTTGTTTTTGACCACTTTTTGATACGATGCAACGGCTTTGAGATACAGCAATATTTAAATTACGAAATACAAAAATATTTAAAACACTTACGCCCTTCTCGAATGTCATTATCGAGTGTAACTGGCTCCATATACACAAAAATGGCTTATATAAGCGTAGGATAACATGTCTACAAAGTTTCATAGAAATCGCAGAGGGTCGAGAAAAAAGTACTTTAAAAAATCCTGTTTTGGGCTGGAATTGCTCGTAACAGAGTTCCTAGACAACTATAGCAGTGCACTTCTGCAGCAGTTCCCGAACGAAAACAACGTGCGGTTACACAGAAAAAAAATCATGGTAATATTACATCTGGGAAGGGGTACATCTTTTATGTCAGAAAAAAGGTGTAATTTTACCTCTGGAAATGCATAATTTTACCACTTTTCTGGTGTAATGTCACTTTTTCAGTCTAAATTGAGGTAAAATTATATCATGAAAGAGGTAATATTCAACCTTCCAAAATTTAAGCTTCCAAATTTACACAATTTTTTTCTGTGTAGATCTTTGTTTCGTCAGCTGCCCAGATATTGCACCCCCGATAGTCATCGCCCCGGCACCGCTAGTCAAGGATTTCCGGAACCATCCACCGCTGCACCTATTTTTGCCTGTTCATTTAGCCAGCGAATATACGCCCATTATTTGTGAAGTCCGCTATGACTATCGCAAATTCGACGTTCCCAGCATGCTAGAACTACTTCGGAGCATTGACTGGGAGAACACACTTGACAAGGACAATCTTGACGATGCTGTGCAGACCTTCACCAATATTATCGGCTATGTCATCGACAGGCATGTCCCGAAGAAACCAGTTACGAACGACCGTGTTCCATGGCAAACCAGCGAACTTAGGAGAGTCAAGACTGCTAAGAGGTCGGCACTGAAAAAGTACTCAAAACGTCGAACGTTACCATTGCACAACTACTACGTGTGACTAAACAGTTGCTACAAAAGGATGAGCAAACAGTGGCATGTCGATCATGAAGTACGTACCCAGAAGAAGCTTAAGTCCAATCCGAAAGGATTCTGGAAGTACATCAACGAGCAGCTGAAGGAAATCGGGTTGCCGTCGTCGATGTTCCTTGGCGACAAGACAGCTTCGAATACGGAGGATATCTGCCAGCTGTTTGCCGCAAAATTTTCGAGCATGTTCACACAAGAGGATCTGTCACAATAACAAATCACCCCTGCTGCCAACAATGTCCTTCCAAACGGGTTGGCCCTGAACCGCATCACAATCGATCGCTCGCAGATTCTGGAAGCCGCAACCAAACTCAAGTCATCCAACACTGCAGGTCCGGACGGAGTTCCATCGATAGTCCTGAAAAATGTATCGACGGGCTTCTAGAACCTCTCGGACATCTCTTCAGCTTGTCCCTCTCCACCAGCTCCTTCCCAAAACTCTGGAAGCACGCATATTTGTTTCCGGTGCACAAACAAACGGGAACAAGCGGAACGCAGACAACTATCGTGGGATTTCAGCACTGTGCGCCACTTCGAAACTCTTCGAGCTGGCGGTCATGGATCCGGTGTTTTTCTTCTGCAAGAACCTTATCAGCGACGACCAGCACGGTTTTATGCCTTCGGTGATTGGCTGTCCGCTGTCTTTGATTCCTTTTCGGGAATTGTACAAGGCAGTCACTTGGGACCACTTGTATTCCTACTGTACTACAACGACTGTAACTACTCTATCTCGGTTCCACGCCTGTCGTACGCGGACGACATGAAAATCTACTGCCGGATTGACAATGCATCTGATGCTCAAGTTCTCCAACAACAACTGATCAACTTCGCGGAATGGTGCAAAATTACCCGAATGGTCGTTAATCCAACCAAATGCTCCGTTATCTCTTTTTCCAGAAAACTTAACCCGATTAAGTTCGAATACCAGATTTGCGGCACTTCAATTCCTCGTGAGAACTGCGTTAAGGACCTGGGTGTGCTCCTCGACACGGAGCTGACATACAAGCAGCACATCTCCTACATCGTCTCCTAAGCATCGCGGCAACTAGGTTTTGTCTTCCGTACAGCCAAAAACTTTACTGATATCTACTGTTTGAAGGCACTTTATTGTGCGTTGGTCCGTTCCACACTAGAATACTGCTGTTCTGTGTGGAGTCCGTACTACGAGAACAGCGTAGCGCGAATCGAGAGTGTGCAGCGAAGGTTCATCCGATATGCCCTTCGATCTCTACCCTGGCGGGATCCCTTTCGACTGCTTAGCTAAGAAAGCCGCTGTGAGCTGATCAACCTGGACACGCTAGCAGTACGACGAAATGTGTGCCGATCACTCCTAGTTGCCGACGTTTTGACCTCGAGAGTGCAGTGTCCGGCCATTCTCCGTAGATTGGACATTTTCGCCCCCATTCGGACTTTTCGGAACTCCCCATTCCTACGTGTCCCTATCCGTCAGACAAATTATGCAATGTACAGTGCACTGACAGGGTTACACCGAGCGTTCAATTTTGTCGCTTCTTTGTTCGATTTTTACTTGTCTCGTGATGTTTTTTTTTTTTTTTTCATAACTTATTTTTATTAGGTCCTTTTAGGTGCTACGACCAGGTTAGGACCGAGGGTCAATGGTACAAAAATAATAAAAGAGAAAAAAAAACGTAACTGTAGAAGATGATCATTTTCCCGCGCCATGCGTTAACAAGTGTGCGATCACATCGATCTGTTCCTCGGGTGTCTTGCACTGCCTCAAGCGTACTCGGTATTCTCGGTAAATGGCCCACAGCTCCGACTCGCTGTACAGCTTCCGTTCGCCTTGTTGCTCCTTCGGGGTTGCACCGGCGCCGGCGCCAGTATCTTCTCGACTTCTTCCTGCGGGACGAGGATGTTTTTCTTCCGTCCCGACGGACGGCACCGCTCCAGGTAGCGGAGGAAAATCCGCCGCGGTGAACGCGGCTCCTGCCGGAGTCTGTTTCTCCTTCTTCCATGCTGGCGGCTTCGGCTTGGACGCCTGCTGCCTCGACTGGATGAACTGCGCACGTTTGGGACAGCTGCGGTCCAGACCCTCGTGGGATCCGGAGCAGTTGACACACTTCTTGGCTTGCGTTTCTTCTGCTTTGCACTTTTCCGTGCTGTGGGCACCCCCACAGCTGCTGCACCTTGGCTTGAGATGGCAGTTACTGGTTCCGTGACCGAACTGCAAGCAGTTCTTGCACTGGGTCACGTGCGGTTCTTTGTTCCGGTAGGCCACCCACCGGACGACGACTGGTCCCACTTTCTTTACCTTGCTACTCAACTCCTTCAAACTGGTGTGCCCCTTGGGGAAGAGCACGATGAAAGGCGTCTCATCGATGGCGGGAAGCTGCTGCTTCCGCCTGATGGCGTGTACTGCCAAGACGTCCAGCTGATGTTCCGTCTTGAGCAGCTCCTTGATGTAATCTGGTTCCGCGTTCGGGAGACCTCGCATTACTACCCGGTGCGGTCTCGCACTGCGCTTTCCGTGCGTGTAGAACTGCACCTTGTTCTTCTTCAGGTGGGCTTGCACCGTGTCGAAGTCGTCGCTCGAGAAGCACGTAATTTTGGTGCCGTACCGCGTCAGTTTGTGTTCCGGCTGGACATCACATGTCGACATCACCTTCGCAAGGCGGGTGAAGCTCATTTCTTTCACCACCAGCGGCGGCTGCTTCTTCTCCCGGCCGAATTGCCGGGTGCTGGAACCACGGGGTGGTTTTTCTGCTGCTGGGTTCGCATTGTTGTTGTTGTTGCTCTTCTCCGCTAGCGGGCTGAACTTGTTGTTGCTGAGCAGTTTCTCCACTTCCTGGCCATCGCCGACGTTGATCTCCTCGTTAGCCTTCCTGCGCCGAACCTTGATCACGGGACGAAATTCGCCCCGTCCTCTCCTCCTCCTTCGGAGTTTTCCACCTCCATGCCCGTCGCCGCCTGCGTTTTGGGTTGGAACCCGTCCGGTTTCTCCCACACACTTTTCTTCATGGCCGCGTTCCAGTAGAACGGCCTTCCATCCTCGGTTCTATGCTCCGTCCACTCACTCTCCACCGTCGCGGCCGTCGGCGAAAGTTAAAAAAAAAACACCGTCAAAAACGCGCTCAAAAGACACACGTCTGTTCTGAGCAAGCTGTCAAACTAGAATGTGTCTCGTGATGTTATCAAAAGGAATTTTTTGTTGTTCTTTAGACGTTAATTTATGTATTAGTTTGTATGATAAAACACCATTGGGGCCCGAGCCTGTTGGTGTCCAAATAAAACACAACTAAAACCCAAGTCTGATACAAATTATACTTTCCCATAATTTCGCTGCCGGCCAGCGGGAATTGGATTGGACCACACACACACACACACACACACACACACACACACACACACACACACATATGTTTGATGCTTGTTTGGCAAGGAGTATGATATGATCCGATGTGGAATTAAAATCGAAGTTTTCAGTATAATGCTGAAGCTTCTATTTTTACACATGGACACCACTTCATGCTACGAGAACCCACTTTGACGCAGTCTCAGGGCTGTCATCGAGACAGGGAGGTTCTCTGATAGTGGAAATATCACATTTGTACAATGAACCGCTACATATGTGATTTTTTCCTATCTTAATGTGGGTGTCAGGTTAGGATGCGAGTTTTTAAAAATTTAGTTTTTATAGAATTTAGGTAAATAATGCATATGGGTCATTTTAACTATAAATATCAATTTTTTATACTTTGCCTTTAGTTATTTAGGGACAAAATTAGTAATAGTGAATTTAGCAATTCTATCAGAGTCGGTGATTTTCATTCAAGTATCATAAAAACCATTCTGATTTGTCAAAATTTCCATAGTCTCGATCAATCAATAGTGAAATGATATCGGACTAAATTCGTTGATCTGTTGTCGGTTGTCGGATTATGATTGTATCGACCATTGTTGCGAATCGAGGATCTACTGGAATTCTGACGATCAAATGGTCGTCTCTTTTCAATTCACGACTTGTAACATATTAACTGTTACTGTTATCTATTTTGAAGCCAGACAGGTTTTAAAAGAAACGTTCTAGATTTTTGGGTATTCATTAAAATGTCGGGGATTTGAGATAAGAGTAGCTTTCGGATAGGTTACTTTAAATCTTGTATTCAATGAATATTTGTCAGATCCATACAGCGTCAGTGTTTATTTGGTCGAAGTGTACTAATTCATTGGCAGATCTGGTTCTAGTTGTAATGTACTACAAGACTACCGACGGGCGTGACAGGACGAGGGACAATCCTAATATTTTTCTACCGCCATATTGGACGCTATCTAGGATTACTCACTCCCTAAGTACGTGAAAGTAATCCTGGGATCACATTCGAGTTCAGGCAATTTAGTCGTGTAAACAATTTCAATATTCTGCTACCGCCATCCATGCCATATTGGATTCTCAAATTAGTTAAATTTGATGTGTTGATTGCCTACTATTTTTTTTATACAAACAAATACAATATTCTGCTTGTTTCTCTCTTTTCCAGTACTGTGATGTCGGCCGTGTTGCTCATGAGGTTGGCTGGAAGTATCGCGATGTTGTCAACAACCTCGAAGCAAAGAGAAAGATCAAGGCGCGTTTGTCATTCCTGCATAAGAAGAAGTTGAAGGTAAGTTATGCATTTTTTAAGTTTTTTTTTATGTTCTACGGACCGAGCCACGAAGCCCAGTAGCTTCCGCCTCGTAAGCGCACGCAGAAAAATATTTTGTAGAATCAGCCTGTACGAGATTTTTGTTGTTGAATATAATCAACGCCGATTTTGCGTTGAAACAAACCTTGATTTTCTCAATTCCACAAAAATCTATTGTTGATTTGAAAATGTTGCTTTGACGTTTAGCGTTGATTCAACAAAAATCTTGATTTTCAAATCAACAAACGTTTTGTTAATTCGAATATGCCTTATTTTTCTGCGTGCGGTAGATTGGGTTTCAAATCCCGGCTCGGACCAACACAACTGGCGATCTTCTCGATAGCTTAGTAAAGGGAAGGTAGTGTATTGGTTGTTTTCGACTTCGGGGGCGAGGAAGAATAGACCACCCTACGGGGCAGAATGGGCCACCATAGGAAACAGGCCTTTTCGTCGAATACAACGCTGAAGGCTGATATGAAACCTCGGATTAGTTTTCAAAAGACGTAAGAGCCAATAGTAAACAAAGCCTAATTACGAAAAACCAATTTCAAAAATGCTTGAGATTGTTCATCTACACGTCTTTCAAGTGCCCCAAATAAAAAATAAAAAATATTTTGTTACAAATTGGAGAAAAATTAATATTAGTGTCGGAGGTCACGGTGTTTCTTACGGCTTTTTGAAAACTCACCCGAGAAATAATGTTGCATTAAACGTGATTTGTGAAGATAACGGGATTGAAATAATTCATTTAATTTAAATTTCATAACTGATTGCTTTTACAAGGCAAGAAAAGGTGGTCCATTATGCACCAAGTGGATTTTTATTTAACACTAACACCACCAAGCCTCTAAATGATTTGAAGGTTCTGTTGTTGGTGGTAATAGCTCCCGGTAAAATTCTCAACATTAAACAAACTTTTTCAAACTATCTAGCTTTTTAAAAGCTTATTTATAGACCTCAAAATATATAGAATTTGTGTGGTTATCTAAATAAATTTACATTTTTGCTCATAACTCGAAAAATACAATGAACAAAGCATGAACCGAAAAATTAGTGCCCAAAGCAATTATATCCATATTGTTTTGTTTTGCCATTAGCAATTTTAGAAAGAAAAAAAAACTGTAGCTCCGCGTCATTTCAACCGATTTTAGCTGTCTTGGACACAAATGAAAGATGATTTGGCTTTTCAAAGAAAAATAGTTTGAGGACCGAAAAGGGTATAGGTACATACATTCCGGTTACCGGAATGCTGCGGAGGAAGTGTCCGGAATAATATAAGAAGTCCTGTTATGTGACATATCAAAATTCATGAAATTGATAATAACGTCCGACGAATGCCATAATGACGTCACTTGAGGGGGGTCGGGTCAATCGGCAGAAAACCGATCGGCAGAATGCTGAATGGCAGAATGCCAAATGGCAGATAATCACATGGCAGAAAGGACAAATAGCAGAATAGGTCAAATGGCAGAATATTAAATGGCGGAAAAGGTCAATCAGCAGAAAATTAAAAGGCAGAAAATTAATTGGCAGAATAAGTCAAAGAGCCGAAAAATCAAAAGGCAGAAAAATCAAAAGGCAGAAAAATTAAAAAGCAGAAAAGTTAAATGGCAGAACGTTAATAAGCAGAAAAATTAATTGGCAGAAAATTAATTAGCAGAAAATTAAATGGCAGAAAGTTGATCAGCAGAAAAATAAATAGCAGAAAATTAAATGGCAGAAAATTAAACGGCAGAATAGTTAGTTGGCAGAATAGTTAAATGGCAGAATAGTCAAATGGCAGAACAGCCAAATGGCAGAATAATCAAATGGCGGAATAATTAATTAGCAGAAGAGTTGAATGGCAGAATAGTTAAATGGCAGAATGTCAAATGGCAGAATAAATAATTCATAGGAGAGTTGAATGGCAGAATAGTCCAATGGCAGAACAGTCAAATGGCAGAATAGTCAAATGGCAGAATTCACTTGATTCAATATTAATAGTACGTTCATTTGAAGTGCCGGTGCGGCACTAAGTGCCGCACTCGTCGGTGCCAGTTTTGATTCAATCGAACGTCTCAGAGATATCCACGCGCGAGAGTGTATTAGTTCGTAACAAAATGACACGCATACATAGGCAAATCGAGTAGAATGATTCGTCTGTCAAAATCAGCTGTGGTGGTGCACGTGGTAAACGGCTGGTTTTTACAGGTGATTGATCTACTCGAAAATAGTATAAACAAAATCTAAGCTATCTAAGCCCGATCTCATGCACACTTTGTTTTTGCTGGCGGGTACAAATTTCAACCTGAAAACCCTTCGTGTTCAAACACGCAATACATGCGCACGTAGATAACTCTATCTCACTCTTACACAACGATAACTGTCACCAGAGCAAGTGGGATAGACTGTTTGTTTACATTAATGGTTACGCCATTTTAAAAAGTTACTAAGGAACTATTTAGGACACAGGGCCAGTACGCAGCTCGAAAAGGAAAATTTTTTTACGAACAGCAGAACAACGAAGCGATTTTTTGGGGGGTTTTCTACACCATCTCTGGCTTGCTTTCGCTGCTGTTGTTGCCCATTTGAAATTTTCCTTGACTGGTTTGTTACCAAGTGCATACACTGCTTCAAGTGGTAGAAATCTTCCAGTTACGACGATCTAGCACAGTTCTAACAAAGCTGGAAATTCTTGCAGCATTCTAGCAGAAATGCTCCACCGTTCTAGCAGGGTTTTAGCAGAACCAGCTCTGCTAGAATATTTCGTGACTGGGCTGGCTGGAGCAACATTTGAAAGGGGCGGTACTACATTGCGGTCTTTCTCCCCATTTAAACACATGCACTGTCCGAATCGAAAATTTGCCACCATTTCAACATGCTTCTTGCATAGTTCTTGGGCAGACTGGCCATGTGTAACATAACCTTCATCGGTTCTAAAATAAATCTAAATTATTCGCTCTACAGCCACGGACGAACGGACATGACACCAGCATTTCGATTTTGAAGCTGGTCTTCTCTTTCTTCTTCATGTTCTTTTTTCCTGCTTACCTTCAGAACGAGATCGTAAATGTCAAAACAAAATTTGACAGTTTGCTTTACTTGACCGTTTGCTTTTCAAAACGTTTGGAATCGTCGATTTGCGTGCTAAATGAAATGGAATGAAAGTTTCGACGTGTTTTAACAACTAAACGAAACAGAATGGAGCATCTTCAGATTTCCTTCAGATCTTGCAGTTTCTAAGCAGTGGGTTTTGTTTTGCGGCTCAGAAGAACTATCAAATAATTGAAAGGAGCAAGAAGGTCGTGCCGCGACCGCAAAGATGCTCAGTTTATTTTGCGGGAGGTTTCCGTATTGGGTGTCGACCAGCCGAGAGCTTAGATTTGGGACAGTTCCGCGAACCGTTGGCTGTTCCTTCCTTCCCGCACATGGTGTTTTGTGGCAGAGGATTTGCGGATTAATGGACCGGATCTTACGAACTTGCCATTCCCTAGTGTTGGGAGGCCAGTTCTCGAATTCCGTGTGCTAAGCGTCCTTCTGACGATCTGATTAGTTATATCACGGACGACCGTGGTTATATCTTTGCCATTTATAGCTGTTGAAAGCTGGAATGCTGGGACGTGGAAGAATGGCATCAAAATGTTGGTTTACTCCCGTTTACGACAGCGGAAAATGTTATGCCTAATCACGAGCTCAAAATAATGAAAAATTCTAATTGTCAGGACAATTGTAAATAAATTAAATAGCTGAACTTATTTACTAAATTTGTCGTGAACTTAGCACATCCTGCTTGCTCTGTTTATTGACAAATTCATGATTCTCTTTGGATTCGCTTCAAAAAGTATTGTTGACATCAATAAAATGTGTATAACTACCGTTCGCCGCAAAAAGAACAACGCACAATGCAAAAGTATTGGTAGCGGATAAAAAAAACAGAAATTTTTCAATCGCCGCAGTATGCCAAAACTTTGACTGAACGAGTAATAATTTCAAAACAAATATAGTTCGCCAACGTGAACACAAGCGGCGCTAGTGTTTCATCGCGGTTTCAACGTATTTTTATTCGGCTGAAATTTGAATTTTGCCTCACAAAACTGGGCCAAATTTGTTCGTGGTGTCATGTCCGTTCGTCCGTGCTACAGCATTGCCTTGGCGTTCTCGATTGCGAGATTCCTACTCGAAACTAGGTGTCCGAAGGCTTGATTGTTGAGGCAATTGCAAACCTCTTTTTACACCTAAGCTTCCATCCACCCCGGGATTCGAACTGACGACCTTTGGATTGTGAGTCCAACTGCCTACCAGCGACTCCACCGAGGCAGGACCCAGGGAGACGACTCCTGCACCTGGACTGAGCTAACGACCTAACCTTTTTAGGTTAGTCCGGGGCCAACATTCACTTCCCGTCCGACGGAAGGCGTGATCAGACAAATCTCGTCTCGAAAAATGCCACCGGGACCGTCTGGGATCGAACCCAGGCTGACTGGGTGAGAGGCAACCACGCTTACCCCTACACCACGGTCCCGGCTTCATCGGTCCATAGTTTTTTTTTTTTTAAATAGGTCCTATAAGCTATTGTGTTTCATATGTTTAAAGGACCTATTCAAAAGACTCTAAATGTTAAACAGTACAATTTATTAAAAATTATTACTTTTATTGCATGAACTGTTTGATAAACTGTTTATGTTGAATAAACACTGAAGTTACAATATAAGCAAAGTGTTTCTTTGGAAAAACTCGTGCTAGTTCCGCACGAGTTTCGCTGCCATCTTGAAACTGAAACTCTAGTGCCGCACTCGATATTTTTTCAGTTTCATGCGAGTTCCACGCACACTGACAAATGACGTTCGATTGAATCAAAACTGGCACCGACGAGTGCGGCACTCAGTGCCGCACCGGCACTTCAAATGAACGTACTATCAATATTAAATCAAGTGAATTCTGCCATTTGACTGTTCTGCCATTGGACTATTCTGCCGTTTGACTATTCTGCCATTTGACTGTTCTGCCATTGGACTATTTTGCCATTCAACTCTCCTGTGAATTATTTATTCTGCCATTTGACATTCTGCCATTTAACTATTCTGCCATTCAACTCTTCTGCTAATTAATTATTCCGCCATTTGATTATTCTGCCATTTGGCTGTTCTGCCATTTGACTATTCTGCCATTTAACTATTCTGCCAACTAACTATTCTGCCGTTTAATTTTCTGCCATTTAATTTTCTGCTATTTATTTTTCTGCTGATCAACTTTCTGCCATTTAATTTTCTGCTAATTAATTTTCTGCCAATTAATTTTTCTGCTTATTAACATTCTGCCATTTAACTTTTCTGCTTTTTAATTTTTCTGCCTTTTGATTTTTCTGCCATTTGATTTTTCGGCTTCTTAATTTTCTGCTCATTGACCCTTTCTGCCGATTGACCTTTTCTGCCATATTATATTCTGCCATTTGACCTTTTCTGCCATTTATCATTCGGCCATTTATTTTTCTGCCGATTGAAATTTCTGCCATTTGGCATTCTGCCATTCGGCATTCTGCCGTTCGGTTTTCTGCCGATTGACCCGACCCCCACTTGAGGCATTGGTTAAAGAAGCATTCAGAAGCGGTTCCGTAACACAATTGTGTACGATACAAACTAGCAACAAACTTGAACTCTTGAACCAAACATGACAAGTGACATAATAAACAACTACTTCTAGCTCTCTGGTTGGGTTTCCATGGTAACAGGCATATGTCAAAATCATATGGCTATCTGGGCTACTCCGACAGCGTACCGTCATCAGGGGTGACATTGGGTCTGAGGTGAGATTGGGTCATTCAAATTTCAGCATTTTTGTATGACCCAATTTCACCCCAAGACCGAATGTCACCCCTGATGACGGTACCACCTTGTAGCCTGCTCACTGAAAGCGGAGTAGATTGGTCAACCGAAACCAATACAGGTAGATAAATTTAAAAAGCAAGCGTCGATCGACGTATACCGAAAACTACCGCTTCGTTCACCAGGATAGTAGGGTAGAGGACCCAGAAATCGCCCACTTTATAGAAGGAATTTAAAAAAAAGACAAGAATTTAATGACAATTTATGGTTTTCGGTTCTATTTGTTGTAGAACGTTGATAAACTAATTGATTTAAAGTTTCCACAAGGTTTTTATCATTTCCAAGTTCCTTTTTGTTGAAATTTTGCTTTTGAATAAAGTGCTCTGAAGTGCCTATTTTCGCCCCCCCTAAATCCAATTTTCGACCACCCTTGGAACCAGTTTTCGCCCACGACAAAAATCAAGAAATCAAATGAAATAATGGCACAAAGCTAAGCAAATATGGTCTCCTATTGACACACAACATGTTCCCGAAACTCAATTTCATTGATGTGCACAATTTTGTCGTAATATAGAGTGAGGTTCAAAAAACCCTAGGAGTTTTTTTTAAACAGATATCCCACTAATTTTAAGGTTCTAACTAAAACCAAAACATGTTCTCACTAATAAAAAATATGACTAAATCAAAATTCCTTATAAAAACTCATGTGTCCCTATTCACCCAAGATAAGAGCACACAGTTAAAATTAGCTCCATGTTGTTGTTGATTTTAGTAGGGGAACTTTAACCCTATGGGTCACTTCTAGTGTCTCCTAAATAAAAATATTAAAGCACAAGTGCTATTTTGAAGGATATTGTGTAACTACTTTTCCCTCCTTTGTTCAATTTGATCTACTAAGTACCAGTAAACTCTTACCAAGTTTGAACTAGGTGTCCCATATCTGAGTTTAGGTTAATTTTTGAACTGATGTTGTTACCAAATGAATGAAATAAAAATAAATAAATAATTAAGTTTTAAAATAATCTGGAATGATCCAATTATATCCGTAGTAACAGTTCAATAGGGCGAATCTGCGTTTAAGGGGATACATACATGTAGAAAATCACAAAATAACATATTGATAAATTTTATGCAATTTGTAATTCGCTTCAAAGACTATTCTCAATCACTCCTAATAGATTCATGAAGATATTTTATGATTAAACTGATTAAGAGACGATTTAAATTTAAAAATTTTCCATGCGCAAATCTAACTTTGCGAGCGTTTTTCACTGAGCATTGAGTTGATTTACGGGTGCCACGATATCTCGAGATGGGCTAGATAAAATTTGCTGAAATTTTAGGTGAAGACTTGCGAGCAGAGGTAGCAGATGCCAAAAAACCATCGCGAAGCCCTCGATTGATTTATTTCTTTCCAGTTACAGAATTCACTGTAATGATGTATGAACACGCAGAAAAATAAGGCATATTTGAATGAACAAAACTTTTTCTTGATTTGAAAATAATGATTTTTGTTGAATCAACGCTAAACGTCAAAGCAGCTTTTTCAAAACAACAAAAGACTTTTGTGGAATTGAGAAAATCAAGGTTTGTTTCAAAACAAAATCGGCGTTGATTATATTCAACAAAAAATAAATTTTGTTGATTCAAACCTCGTACAGGCTGATTCTACAAAACATTTTTCTGCGTGAAGCAATGATTATTGTAGATTTTGTACAAACGGACAATTTTGCAGAACATTTTTTTGTTCAAAAGTGAATGCTTTTGACAATAGAGCGTCAACATGTTAAAGAATGCCGCCATAGCCGTCCCTCACTCGCGATGGTGAGGGGATTTTTGTTTACGCTCTAATGTCAATGTCAGCATTCAGTTTAGAACAAAACAATGTTCTACAAAGTTGTTCATTAGTAAAATATCTGTAAGTACTCTTTATATATAATAAAAGCAAAGCAATCCACTTTAACGACCCTCGGGTCTGTTGTGGTCTCTGTTGCAAGTTTCTGCTCATTTCTAAACGTCCGAAGGTTATGTGTGGTGAGTCACTCAAAACCTCTTTTACGCTAATGGACCGACGTTTTACTTCCCCATCCGATAGAAGGCGTGATCAGGCAAATCTCGTCTCGAAAAATGCCACCGGGTCCGTCTGGGATTGAACCCAGGCCATACTGGGGTGAGAGGCTACCACGCTAACCACTGCGCCACCGAACCTGGCATAATATATTAATGCTACCAAATTTTCTAAATTCGCTTGGAATCAATACAAAAACTGTTTCGATCAGGTGTGTATTATGATAGGTTTTTGTTCATAGATTAAGATGCACTATCAATATTGGGCCAAAAGTTAAGTTTTTGGACTCTCCCAGGCAGATTTATGTCGAAAAAATCTATTTTTCGAAACTTTTTTCAGAAATGCTCATTTAATGTAAGGTAGTCTATTTTTCCCAGTAAATCTAATACATGCAGCTTGTAGGAAATTTCATGGCGAAATTTTTTTATTTTTCTGAGAAAATGCTATTTTGACACCCCAGAGCCGAGATATTTGAGTTTTAGTGAAAAAAAGTGCCAATTTTCAAAATTTCTCAGAATTCTGAAGCAAGGCCTACTAATTACACGACGTTGCAGGGTCAGGGTATGCATTCTTAAAGTAATTTTGGTCGCTGAATCCGAATCTGAAATCAAATTTTGTGTAAACAGTGATTTTTTGGAGCTACACTATTTTGGAATGTTATTTGCGTGTTTAAATCGCTGCGATTTAAATTGCTTGCAAGTTCGGTCATACTTTTCTCGGTTTTCGTTCCACTTTGATTGATATTTTACTCACAGAACTCTTTATGTTTGATGTTTTTTTACGTTCTGATTATGTAAGTAATTCGGAAATCGCATATTTTTATTTTGCGGGGGCTTAGGGATCCATAAACCACGTGGACACTTTTTTTTAATCTCAGACCCCCCTCCTCCCGCAATTTCCTTACAAAACAAATCATTTTGATATGAAGCGTGGACAATCCCTGGGCTTTATCATAATGAGTATCATAGGTTTGATGCTTGTTTGGCAAGGAGTATGATTTGATTCGATGTGGAATTAAAATCGAAGTTTTCAGTATATTGCTGAAGCTTCCATTTTTACACATGGGCACCACTTCATGCTACGAGAACCCACTTTGACGCAGTCTCAGGGCTTAATCGATGGCCGGTAAGCTGTCATCGAGACAGGGAGGTTCTCCGATAGTGGAAATATCACATTTGTACAATGAACCGCTACATATGTGATTTTTTCCTATCTTAATGTGGGTGTCAGGTTAGGATGCGGGTTTTTAAAAAAAATGTTTTTATATAATTTAGGTAAATAATGCATATGGGTCATTTTAACTATAAATAATTTTTTTTTTACTTTGCCTTTAGTTATTTAGAGACAAAATTAGTAATAGTGAATTTAGTAATTCTATCAGAATCGGTGATTTTCATTCAAGTAGCATAAAAACCATTCTGATTTGTAAAAATGTCCATAGAGTCTCGATCAATCAATAGTGAAATGATATCGGACTAAATTCGTTGATCTGTTGAACTAACGGTTGTCGGATTATGATTGTAGGGAAAGGTGGGACAAGAGGAACAATCGCTAGTAAGGCCGTAATTTTTACAATTTTGATTATTTCCATTATGAGGAATTGTTGCTAGCAATGCAATCCAGCTTTTTAAGCGAAAATGGCGTTCGAATGGTGAACGCCCGAAATGTCAAAATCACGCAGTGGTGCCAACATTACGAAAAAAGTGTGCCATGGTATGACAGCCGCATTTTATTTTCTAATGTTGGTGCTACTGCGCTATTTTGACATTTCGGACGTTCAACATTCGAACGCCATCTTCGCTTTAAAACCTGGATTAGCTGATTCTACTACCACATAACCACCAAAACGACGTAAACGCCACGGGGCATAATATTGAATGAAGTTTTTTTTTTCAAAACCTTTGTTTCCTTATAATATTTGGAAAGTACAAAATAAGGCTTTGGGTTCGTTTTAAGGCTCATTTTATCAAAATGCTATTTTTCCTAGATCAGTAGTGTCCCTACCAATGACTTGCACGTATTATAAAGTATTATTTATGTTTTGGTTATTTTTGTAGAGAGCTTTTAAAAAATCTTGTTTGGTGGGGCAAGTGTAATGGATTTTTAGTATGAAAAATAAATACGAATTGCTGCAGCAACATATTTTATTTAAAAAAAAAAACATAAAAGTTCTTATAAACTGATAATCAATTGTTTAAAAAATTGTCCATACACGATATAATAACATCATGAAAATTTACTTTTTATCATCTAAGTAATATTTTTTTTCGTAAAAACGGTAAAATTTTTAGTGAAATATTATTTTTAATCTAAAAATGAAAGAAACGTTTCAAATACATCCTAATCTGATGTATCTAGTGATAATAGTTTTTTCATGCATTGTTCCTCTTGCCCCACTAGTTGAGTAGAACGTACGAAAAATAAAAAAAATAAAAACAATTTTTTACATTAAAAAACCATATTTAAAAAAAAACTTGTTCTATCAAAGTCTCAGTCAAGACCTGGAATAAGATGATTCCAATAAATCCGACAGATTTTTTAACGTTTTTGATGGGATATAACGAGCATTTCCTTAGCTTGTTACACTTGCCCCACTTTTCCCTATCGACCATTGTTGCGAATCGAGGATCTACTGGAATTCTGACGATCAAATGGTCGTTTCTTTTTCAATTCACGACTTGTAAAATAAGAACTGTTAACCTATTTTTTTTTTGTTTTTTTTTTTCTAAATAGAAGCCTGACAGGTTTTAAAAGATTTTCGTTCTAGATTTTTTGGCTATTAACTAAAGTTTCGGGGATTTGGGATAAGAGTAGCTTCGGATAGGTTACTTTAAATCTTGTATTCAATTCAAGTTAGGTAGTTAACCGCAAATGAATATTTGGACTTATATGAATAATTGAACATTTTAGACTTATAAATAACACCCAACAGTGCATTTATTCTACAGTCAGATCCATACAGCGTCAGTGTTTATTCGGTCGAAGTATACTAATTCATTGGCAGATCTGGTTCTAGTTGTAATGCACGACAAGACTACTGACGGACGTGACAGGACGAGGGCCCAGTTTAGAGGTTTCGACATCAACAATGTGTGGCTGAATCACTGTCGTACTACGCATAATTGTCCCATGTAATTTTTGGTCGATTCTGGCTTTTTGTCGTTTTCAGGTTTAGTTTGATGTTTACTTTTCGAAAAACACATAAAATCTAGTACTTTGTTCGGAAACTCACTGAAAACAACACCAAATCTGTTTGTCCCATCGTTGTACTTTTACGCATAATTGTCCCACCAAGAATTTTCTTTCAAGAATTCATCGTTTTATTAAGTATTGTGTCTTGTTTACCTATTGTCTTGCTATACAATTACACATAAGAGTGATAAACTGCTAGCTGGGATGATTAGAGACTTATGGGGTGAATAGGGACCCACGGGACAATTCGACGGTAACATTTCAAAAGGCATCATGTACATTTTGACACTTCCTGGGTTATTGCATATTCTGAAAGTACTCCTAATAAGCTACCTCTCCACCAAAAATGAGCAAAAGTTACTTCAGTAAAGTCTGTTTAATCATGATTTCAAATAAAGTAACACAAACAAAATCTCTGCCATCAGCAGTCCCTGTTTATATAGCCCTGTCAACCTGTCAAACAAAAGACTACATGAACCTCGTGACGAAAAAAAAAGCGTCATGAAAAAAGCGCCATGTACATTCGGCGAAGAAAAACGAATCACAACAAAGCGTCTCCCTCAATGACAGCAGGGTGATATAGACGTTGGTGATTTCAAAAGAAGTTATGTTTGTTTTTCTCAAATAAAATTACGGAAATAATGTTTGATTGAATATAGATGATCAAGTATCAATTAAAGCAACGTTTTTCATCGTTTGTTATCATTAGAACATCTTATTTTGCTTTTATATTAAAATGGGAATTGAAAAATGATGCTCAACATTCAAATGCGTTTTACTCAAAAAGTATGGTTTGTACATGATGCTTTTTGAAATGTTGGCATCGAGTTGTAATGTACGACAAGACTACTGACGGACGTGACAGGACGAGGGCCCAGTATAGAGGTTTCGACATTAACGATGTGCGACTGGATAACCCTCCCAAAAAAAATATTGTTCCTAACATCATAATCTATCATTTAAGGGGTTACATACATGTAGAAAGTCTCAAAATTTCATATTACGGCAAAATTGATAATTCCACTAAAATTATGATTTCCAATCACTCCTTAAAGTTACATGAAGATATTTCATGATCCAAATGAGTAACAGACGATTTAAGCTTGTAATGTTGCCATGCGTAAAGCGAACTTTCAAAGGAGAATGGGCAAATTTGTATGGGAGCTGATCCAAGGATGTACACGAACGGGACAAACTTTATTCGAAAGATCTCGCCGAGACATGAAAAAAAGTCTTCTGAACGAACTCTCTAAACCCCGGGGTTCAAAAGTTACAAGTTGTTGAAGTTTGACTACTTTGGGTTAAAATGTACAAAAAATCGTTTTTTTGCTATTTATAAAATCACTCATAAAATCCTTATTTTATTATGGATTTCAATCATCTTGACTTCATTCGACGCGTATCAGCAAAAACTATAAGTTCTGATATGTTTTAGCATGATTGAAACATGACTTCTCTTGTCTTTATCCGTTTGAACCGTTGTGCAAGAGGCTTGCCATAGAAACAAGTCGAAACTTGAAGATTTTGAAAACGGATCCTACCCAGACTGCTTCAGTGAGTATGGAAGGCTACAGTGCATTGTTGTAACAATTTATTGATATGTTCTGGGTCATCTAAGAACTCCTTGGAGTTTAAGACTGGAGGGCTTACCGCTGTAACAAGCAAGAGGTCAGTGATTTTTGACCACTGATCATACCGGCAAAACTTCAGTATGTGTAGACTATTTTGCCAATGTGTTGACATGAGGGGTAGGCGTGGCTGAATGGTTACGCTGTTCGCTTTGTAAGCGGAAGATTCTGGGTTCGATTCCCATCTGCTCCTATCGAGAAATTATGGAAAGAAGGAATTCTCTGAACACTTGAATATGAACGAAAAATGCATTTAGCTCGCGGCGGGGTTCGATCCCCCGTCCTTTGGGTCAGCAGACAAAAATGCTAACCACCAGACCATCGAGGCTTAGTTGACTAGAAGGATTAAGAATGCTATAAGAATCCAAGAAACTTGATTGGAATCTGTGTACCTAAGAACAGGACATGCAATATTGAATGCAAGTTTGAATTCAAGGACACTACTTACTGGTTGCATAATTGTTAGGCGAATATTGAACTTTCAACACGACCAGAATTCACCACAAAAAAGCTTGGTGAACCGAATTGGAAAAGCTTCCAAAATGAATCCAAGAACATACGAAGAATCAAAGGACTATAAATAGATTTGACCGGCCGCTTCACTTACCACGGTGAATCCTGGCTTCACACCCATCTTACTAACACCCTCAAACCCCTCACGTGATGCTTTGTCGAAGACGCAGCCGATTTAGCGGTCTTCATCACTCAAGTATCGGACTAAAATTCCTATCCACTTCCCCGTGTCTTACCACTGGTCGTGGCCGGCGCTGTGATTGGCTAGCATGATAGGGACATTTGAAAGTTGCGAAGTGGTGATGATTGGTTCCTACTCTTCATCTGTGGTCCACGGAGCAATTCTTGGAGGTCCTGGTCAATAACAGAGTAGCAACTACGGGTAGACACCAATGCTATGCTATGCTACTATTTTGCCAATGTGTTGACATGTCCAAGGTCATCCTAGGACTCCCTGTAGTTAAGATCTGTGGGTCTTCCAACGTAACAAACACAAGGTCACAAGTACCTTCAAAGTTTGGCATTTTTTTTCGAAAAATCGGTCCCAGCAAAATCAAATGGCGTCTCGGGCCGATTTTTCGAAAAAATGCCAAACTTTGAAGGTCTGTACCGAGCTCCAGGGTGCTTCAATGTTATATATACCAAAAGATGCGCAAGGATTTGGCCTACACGTCAGTGATGTTTTTGGTAAACGCATTGGTGGCCAAAATGCCTCAAAAAGTGACATTAAAAAAAAAAAAAAAATACGGGTTAAATCCCATTTAAAATTGAAGGGCGGAGCGCCAGCTCCTGTTACGTCCAATCAAGCTCATATTTGGGATTTAGGCTCAGTATGCCCACCGGAACAAACCCCTGAATGCCCGCCAAAAAGTCATTTTTGTTACATCCTAATCTTTATAGTAAATTCCTTAACTGGACGGAAATAAATATAAAAAAAAGCATTTTGGAGGCCCATCGGCTACTACCTTCCCTGCTCGCGAGTCATATTCTGTGTGTATGACGACAATAACGACGATGATAAATTGGGCTACGGCAAAATCTATATTACTTTTAGTTTTATAAAAAGTTTATTAATCAAAGTTTTAAAAATTTCAACAAGTTTCTCACTTGATATTTAACGTCTGAACAGTAAAATAATTATTTATATTTTTTTATTCTTTCAGAAACTTACGTGGAAGGCTCGTGCAGGCGTTGCCGACAAAATTAAGAACAATGACGCTGTTCTTCAAAAGTGTGGATTCCTCACGTCTGAGTTCGAGAAGAAATGGAAGAGACCTATTCTTAACTCTCAAAAACCTAAGCTAGGCAAAAAGAAACGCCAAGCTGCCACCAATGCCTAATGTTGGCTCAGTTGGAAAATAAGTTGCATTAAAGATGATGCAAGTAACACACATTAAAGGATGTTTTCATTAATTCGTTTATGTATTTTAAATCCCTTTTTATTTTATCTTATAAAATTGGTCCACGTCATGGCAGAAGGCAATTATTATTGAAATTAAATGTACCTAAAATGTTTTTCCCTGGAAAGGTAGCTTAGGGGACCCTTTTTTGATATCTGTAACCTAGAAAATATTTCACCGAAGGATTTTTGAATTTTTGTTATTTTCAGTTTTTAACTGTATAAATGGAGGCGCACGGTACTTTTGATTACTTTGCGGCTGCACCATCAAAGGGGTCGTGCATGAAATATTTCTCAATATTTAAGGCCCCAACCACCCCTATAAACCATGTATCGTGTTTGATTTATGAGTTAAGTTTATAAAGCATCAAATAACTTTTTTGTAAATATGTTAAGCCATAATTTGCATTGTGAAATATTTCATGGACGACCCCTTTGATTAGTATCCATTAGACTGGGAAATTTTCAAACACAACCTCCCAAAATTTGGGAGCGATTGGCTCAGCCCACACTTTGCACAAAGCGATTCAATTTTGTATAGGATTTTATATAAAAAAACAACTTTTTGTATTTTGATTTTTATAATTTTCAGGTTTAACTAAAATTTAAAACCAATAACGTAGGAGTGTAGCCTTGAATGTTCTCTAAAACTTTCCCGAAGAAGGTATGGTCTCTCTTATGAAAAAAGATATAAAAAAAATCAAACCATCCACATTGTGGCAAATGGGCAGTATTCATGATTGCTGAGAGTCGCAGGACTCTCGCCCTTTGCTATTAGTAAGTATCCAGCAAAGCAAAGGGTATAGCATGCATTTGATACTGTCAACTCCCATTCGGCTGTGTTCTCGTCGCTGTCATATTGTAAACTGGAGCCGAGAGAGGTCCTGTTGTGAATTCTAGTTGGAGGTGATCCGAAGATCATTGAAGAAGGTAGAATTCGCACGACACGAAGGCACGAAGGATAGACCATGTCTTGGGGGGTGAAAGGATGATAGGATTTAGTGATAATACCACAATTTTAATATTTGTTATTCTCTCTTATTTCTGGTCTGAGTTCTAAGTGTTGTAGACGTCTTCCACTATACAGAATGAGATCTTCTTTCTATCAATTCCTGTATTTTGAAAAAGGTGATGCGCCGAATGTGGACATATAGTTTATCACACTTACTCCGTACGGTGTGAACGTGAAATGCTGTATGTTTGCAATTGGTGCATTGGCTATTTTCAAAAACAAGCTAGATTTTTCCTTTTGTTTTAAGATAAAATTTAGTAAAATCTATCCATTTATTTATTTTTCTATTGCTATAACTTGTCCCTTACCTGCAGGCCAAAGATTGATACCTAAGAGCATGCAATGGCACTGACCTTGTTGCGTGCTCTTCGGTTGACGTCTACGTAAGGAACATCCTGGAAGGAGCGCAACTAACTACATCCGTAGTTCTGTTAGATCATCCGAATTATCTTGATCAGAACAGTATAGCTCTGGTTCCTTGCAAGTGTCCTATTGACTGGCTTGGCAGCACTGGTCGAGTGCGTTTGCCTTTCGAGTAAGAGCCGATCTAAACGCGATTTTTCGTTGTTAATTTAGCGTAATGACTCTCAAATAGTGGGAAAAAGCTTACTTCGTACGTCTTCGAATACAAGATAGTGAAGGTTCCTAGTTTTTGTGTGATTTTGAAGTGTTTAAAAATTTGCGTTGGGTGATCCACGAGGAGTTTATTTTTTCATTGTTTTTGATAGTGCGTTGCAAACTTCATCGGTTGTGCACAAATCAGACGCTACCAGACGTCACTCTCTCTTTCCTGTAGGGCAGCGCGCTGTCAGCTGTGGGAAAGCTTCAAAGTGACATTTGTCTCGATCGGTTCGCGTGTGTTGTTGTGTTGGTTTGTGTTTGAATTTTTATTACTTTCCCAAGCATTTTAATTTTTGTTATTACCGATTTAAGCGCTTGCATCGAGTTTTGGCTAGAAAGGGGACAAGTTTAATTCAGGAAGCAAAATTTTATATGATGAATGGGCGTACGACATGTTCTGCCCAAAAAGTGCTTGAAAAGTTATTCGATGCGAATTAGATTTGTGTTTTATTGTGTCAAGTAGTGAAATCCATTTTTCGAAAATTTTGTAGTGGTGGAATGGAAGTATAAAAGAAATTATCGTGATTTTAGATAAAAAAAGTGCGTAAAAGCGATTCAACAAACTAGATAACATTGGTGTTGTTTGAAAGTGAAATCTTTTTAAGAAAAGAGAGAAGAGCATGTTGATCGTAAGTTGTGGTTTGGAAATGTCAAAAATTTGGTCTGAAAAGGAATGGTGAATTTAGGGTTTATTTGCCACAAAGTTGTTGAAGATGGCAAAACAAGCACCGATGAGAAGTTTTTCGGGTGAGTTCGTTTCATGTCGTCTGCGTGTATTTGTGCGTGTGTGAGAGGAAGAGAGAGATAGAGAAAAAAAGTCAAAGTAGTTATGTCACAGACATAACCGGAATGGCGTAGACTTACGTAAAATTTAGATATGTGGACATGTGGGTTTTCCATATATTAATTTGAAGAATTAGCTATATATATTGGAAGGAACACCCATTCGAACGGCAAAGAGAGGAAAGAAAGAGACGAAGGAATTTTAGCGAGCCGAATGGGGGGAGGGGAGAGGGGGCATAGGGGTTGGGGGCGAGAGCAGCCTCAGAAAGTCAGAAAGCTGTGCAATCTGTCGTCCCCGAAGACCAAAATTTGTTCCTGAAATTTAAATTCAAATTAGCTCGCTGCCTCGTCCCGGGTGGGACGAGGGCAACTCTTTCAACACTAGAATTTAATGAGACGTAAATTCAAAGCGCTCGCCGCGAATGCGACGAGCTAGTTGGATGTCCCGATTGTTTAACAACCAAGGCTTGACCCACGAGAGGCTTTTCGGCGGAAGGCAGCAGGCGCGCGCCTCATCTTGTTGATGCCTCGTCCCGGGTGGGACGAGGGATGGGGATTGAAGCACCTCCGAACCACAGCAACCACGAAAGATCCTAACGGTCCGGCCATCGAGAGGCAACTGGCTGACGGTGACGACGAGAAGGCGATGCGCACTTCTTTTCCAGTTCTGGTCCCTCTCTCCTGCTGCTGCTGCTCTGGTCTCTCTCCTGCTGCTGCTGCTCTGGGCTGAGCTTTCCTGCTGCTGCTGCTGCCGGTCCGACGTCTGAGACGTGAATGATGGAATGGGCTCTGGCGCACGTTCTTATGTATGATTTCGGCCCGCTACTTCCCCTCCTTTTTTGCGACCGACATTCGGTCGCGTTGCTCGGATGATTTTCCCCTCAAAATAGGTACTTGACATTCCCGTCCGTGAGTGGGAAGCGCTCATTTTGCTTGCAAAATCTCTGCATTTTGAAAACATTTTAAAACATTCAATTGTTTCAATAGTTAAACTATTTTGCCAACAATGAAAGTTTTATAGCAAATTGCTGAATAATTTTCGAATCGAATGGCACATAAATCGTGTCGATTCGATTAGAGGGAAGGAAGATATAAGCGTTTGACGGATGACGCAGTAATCCAGGGCCTTCGGCCCGGGTTTTTTTGGAATGACACCCCAGTACCTTCGACAAAGACGTAAGTCTACGTCAAAAGATAGTATAATATATTGATTCGGTGCTGTTAAACGTTCGCGTCGTGGTCGGTTCTCCCCCGCTAAGTAATTTCGTCGTTATCGTTTCGTACCACCGGTTTGTCGTTATCTTCCAATATGATTAGATCTGATCGCAAAGTTGTTTATTTTTGTTCGGCTTCGATTCGGGCGCATTTGTTTCTGTTTTTGTTATCCAGTCAGCCTTATTGTAATCATCGGTTTTATCTCTTTTCCGCGCGCGGTTGATTCGACTTGGCATTGCTTTTTGAATATTTTTCTCATTCTTCTCAATGACTTACTATGTTTTTGCCGCGAAATAAATAAAAATCGGTCGATAATTAAAAATGTTTCTCTTGTGATTAATGAGATCATCTCGATTGGGTGTGTGTCGCAGTCGTCACGCAGGATTTTCGTTGCCGTTTCCGTCTTTGTTGTCCCGAGTCGCGAATGATTTGTCGGGCCGAAACGATGTTCGGTTTCGTTTTCGTCCAAAGTTTGTTTTGCCACGTTTACCGTCGAGTTTGCCACGCAATTTGCATATTTTTATTTTTATATTTTTTCATTCAATATTTAATATGTTTTCGCAAATCAAAAGTCCTTCCCATAGCACCAATGCTCGGAAGGCACGCGATCGATTAAAAAACTTTCTAAATAATTAATATTGTATCTTTCCGCAGCCGGCTGCCTAAGATTTTAAAAATTCAACCAATAAACAAATTGCTTATGGTCGCATCACCTACCACAGTGAATCCTGACCTCATACCCATCTTACTAACCCCTCAAAACTCATGTGATACTTTGTCGGAGACGCAGTCGATTTGGCGGTCCCATCACTCAAGTATCGGACTAACATTCCCATCCACTTCCCCGTGTCTTACCACTGGTCGTGGCCGGCGTCGGTATTGATCAGCAAGATAGGGACCTTTGAAAATTGCGAAGGGGTGATGATTGGTTCCTACTTTTCATCTGTGGTCCACGGAGCAATGATTGGGGGTCCTGGTCAATAACGAAGTAGCAGCTACGGGTAGACACCAATGCTATGCTATGCTATGGTTCCTTGCAAGTGTCCTATTTTCTTACCTCCACGTTGGCTTGGTTTTCATGATGACCTAGCTGGTGGCCTGTGGAAACGGATCGTTAACCTTTGACCACCGCGGGTCAGAGTCGAGACGGCAAAAAGAAAGGGGCGCGACAATGTGGGAAAGGGAAATAATTTGTGATTGTAGACGGTATTGTTTTGATTCGCAGTATGTTGAGTCAACTGCTGTGGATGTACCTGAAACATCGCACAACGGGGTTTCTCTTCTCTTCATTCTCAGCTACCACCTATCTCCTATTTTTATTTTTGCTCTATTGATTCCCACTTTTTCACTGATTCTTCTATTTAATATCATTTGATTTTGAAATAATTAGATGAAAAAAAAAGAAAAAAGAAAAGAAAAAAAAGAAAAAGAAAAAAAAGAAGAAAAAGAAAAAAAAAGAAAAAGAAAAAAAAAAGAAGAAAAAAAAGAAAAAGAAAAGAAAAAAAGAAAAAGAAAAAAAAGAAAGAAGAAAAAAAGAAGAAAAAGAAAAAAAAAGAAAAAAAAAGAAAAAAAAAGAAAAAAAGAAAAAAAAAAAAAAAAAATATCATTTGATTTTGATTTTACTAACTTTTGATTCTCTTATCTCTCAAAGCATTTCCACTCTTTTTTACCAATTGAGACTGCTGTAACAAACTTTTGCCCTAGTCACTCGGCCACCGAGGGGTGACACCCCTTGAGTGAATTAATCCGTAGTGGTGAAATAATGTCACATGGTCATTTACTATATAATACAACAATCCCTCTCCCGACGGTTCCCTACACACACCACACACCGTATTCTATAAAAATAACTCGAAGTGGTTGGTACGGTATGTCCCCACTTCTTCTTCTTCCCCTGATGATTCCATGAAATGTGGGTTCCGTTCATAGAATCTGTCACTTGCGATTAATACAACGCAGTAGGCCGGGCCGCTTTAGTGAGTGTAATACATTTCGGGGGTTCTCGAAAGTACTGCAATCATTAATAATGACAAGAAAGAACTTTAGGCGTAATCTAACCATAAGTTCTTCCCGGATGCTTTCTTCGGACTGGCTGCGCTTGTGTTCGATTAGATTAGATTAGATTAGAATTGAGACTGCTGTAACAAACTTTGTTTTTTTCTTAAACATATACTTTTCCTTAATGTACTAGTAATATCAAGTCTATTTATCATTTGCCTAATCTTTTTTGATTTTATTGCGAATTTATTTATTTGAATAATTCTTTATCTGTCATATAAATTATCATTACTTTAATCTAAGCTTGTTTTGTATCTCTATTTATTAACTAATGTCTAATTTTACATCTAATACATCTAGCTTCTCATTTTTATTCTTTAAAATTCGCTCATCATTCTCTTACTATTGATTCTTGATTTTTATAAAATAAATTCTCTTTTACTGTCTATTGTTTTCAATCTTCACCCTTTTTCAAACTAGTGAGGTTTGAGCCCTTACTCAATTTATGGAATGGTTAAAGGATTAACACAAATATTACTATTGTACTTTTGGTAAACTTTTATAAAATGCTTAGGACCAAAAATTGTAACAAATCACCGCGACAAAAGAAATAGCAACAAATAAACACGACTCAACACTAGGAAAGATTTCAGGAGAAAACAATACACAGTAAATAACAATTAGTTTTTGAATTGAAACTAAAAATAAAACAGTTTTTTGCTTTAATGAAAATTGATAGGCACACTATAAATGGTTAGGCGCTTATACTTACATCAAACCCTACGTAATGTACCACCCCCGGCCGAGTTAAAATGCGTAACCGAAAAAAAAGGTGTGCATGCCTGGCACGAACACTCAAAGCGTGTTCTAGCGTGCTGCTCGTACTGACTCAGAGCAAGGGTGAGATGTAGGTGTAAGGGCAGTGCGTGTTCGTCGGGAACCTGGTGCATAAGATCGGTCAAGGCCCGTTCTTACACTGAAAATTGCGAATTGCGAATTGCTATAACTTGTCCCTTACCTCACAAACTTTAACGACTCTATTCTTCAATCTTGGAATCGCAATACATTATTGTAGAAATGTAACTGCTGAAAAAAATGGTAAGAAATTTGGGCATAACTGTTATTCATACGATTAAGGTTCCACCTAAATCGAATTTTCCGCCCTGATTTTTTTTTACCAAAATTGATATATCTTTAACCAGGTTACATTTAGAACCTCCATATTACCTCATTTTGTTGAAAAATGATTCACGAAGCTAATGAAACCAAAATTGATGAGATTGATCAAATAGTTTTTTCAAAAAATAAGCAGAACTCAAGATTTTTGAACGAAATACTGCTGTTTGTATGGAAACCAAAAAACTTTTTTTTAGATGCGTCGATACACTAAAAACACTGTATAAACCATGCTCAGAACATATTGAGTCACTTGGGGACATTTCAAGGAATCGATTGGTAACCGGATTTCCCCGGAAGTTCCTCCCAAAGCGGCCAAAAGTAAGAAGGAAGTTGAAAGTCTGATTCCGGACATTCCCTGTCGTACCGGCATCCTTGCCTGGTCAGGCGTTTGTTGCATGCACAGTAGAAAAAAGCTGAATAAAGATGGTAAAAAAACAGAAAACAATAAAATACTTCAACTTTATCACCAACAACTTTTTGCAAAAATGCTCTCAAGCAGCCATGCCAGATATACAGATAAATCTGTATTATACAGATTTTTCGATCCCAAAAATCACAAAAATCTGTATATTAGCATTAGCATTAGCATTTGGAGGACGCCCCACCACCGGAAGGCTCCACAACGCTTATCCCACTGTTTGGTCTGGTTGTGTTAGACCCTCATCCGGAACAATAATCCAACACGGGAGATACCATGTCTTCATCTTTTGATGAGTGTGTAATACAGCCCAGGGCATAAGGGGTCCACGCCGGGTCCAAGCTATCCTCGGGGAAATGAAGGAATGTTAGTAAACACCTATCTAAAGTGCGCAGGGACCCTACGTCACCTTAGTGGTATAGATGTTTGTAGGGTGGTTTTGGACTCAATGTTAGTAGGAGAGGTAGAACCCTAGGATATACCCCGAAAGGTATTGCGGGCGAATCAAGTAGAGTTAGTTTTTATTATTAAACTTATACTTGTGATTGTATAGTGTTAAAGATGCATGATTTATATTTTTTTATTTTAAACAACGGCAGAAACAACGCGACGAAGCCGTGCATGATTAAATTGACTGTCGTATTACTAAACCAACCATTATCTCAGGTAAAAGCAATGCTGATTAATCACAGTTTTAACATGTCTGTTGTTAAACTCATTCTATCAACTGTAAGAGTAGAGAGAAGTTTATATTTTCCTTTAAATTATTATATGTTTAAGCGAAATTCGAGGTTGTAAATGATTTAACGCATAATTGATATTTTGATTTTAAACTCTTACAGCGATAAGGAGTAAACATTCATTATTCACTCATTTGTTTTATTTTGAATATAGGATTTAGATGTTTCATTAAAACGACCGATTAAAAAAGCATACTTAGTTAACATTTATCTTTAGTGTAATGGGATTAATCAGCATATTTAAATTATTTTCTTCAAATAAATACAATTAATTAAATTATTATTAGCTGAAAAATATACAGACAAAACACAATCCCTCACTCACTCACACACACATTGATGCTTCCTCGATTTGAAGATCAGCAACTTTCAGTTTTTATGCTAATGCTACAAAGGGTTTGAAAATTGCGAAAAGCCTTGGAACCATTTAGCTGCCTCAAGACTAAACAATCCATCAATACTTGTTGAAAAATACTTCGTACGCAACATCTGACTAGTAACACGTTTTCATTTAAACTTATAATTTTTAGAAAAGTTATAAAAATATTGGCATTCACTCTGGTAACGATCAGCACGGATAAAAACTAAATTATTAAAAAACTAAATATTCAACGAAAACTAAAAAAAAAGAAACTGAAAGATTAGCAAATTCGCGACCTGTAAAAATTGGGTACCCTATGCACAATTTTTTACGCGCATTTTAAATGAAGCCAACCTTTTCACAGCAACAAAACTATCATAACTCTGTTTGTTATCCAACAAAAATTTAAGTTAAAATTTGGACAAAAGCTCTTGTGTAAAACACCTACTATCACATTCACCCAATCGCATCCATGCTACATAAATTTACCAACACAAACACTGATCCAGAACGGGCTCACCGAATTCGTTATGTGCAGACCAAATCCATCGTTGCCACCCCGCATGCGCCACCGTTTTAGCAGTGCAGCTTAAGGAAGGGAAGTGACGTCATCGGCAGATCAGCGACGCAACATCTTGCACACCAATCATCTCGCATCCTCGAAGCCAGCATCAAAACAACCCTAATCAAACATCTTTTTCAGACGTTTCAAATGCCATTCTACAAGCACCAGCACCTCGTGTTTTGAAAACTTTGCGGCTGCAGCGCCACAAGGCCACCAACACAAACACACTTATTTAAAATCTCTCTCTCTCTCTCTATCCGTTTAACCACACGCACACAACTCTCAAATTTTTGGGAGCAGCTCTTTTTTCCCTTCAGTTTCTGCAGGGAAAAGCATGCTCTCTGACTCATTTTGATGACACTAGGTCTATTCCCGTACCTGCAGAATTGCAAAATTTCTGCAACTTCTGCAGAATTCTGCAGCCAGCATAAGTCACTTTTTTGCAGCACGTTCCCGTACTTTTCAGCTCGCTCTCTTCATCTCTCTCTTTTGCAGAAGTTCTGCAAGGAGAGAGGCCGCAAAACTTTTGCCTTGGTAGCGCGTTCCAGTACTTTTTCTGCAATATTGTACACAGTTGAGTGGATTTACTCAAATTGGGTATTAAAGTTTTTTCTTATTTAAAAAAAAGGGATTAACAAAAATTGTAATTGAAAGCGGTACGGGGACTTATTTTTATGCAACTCAACATTTTATTTAAAAGATGCTTATGCTTAGGTAGAAATTATACATTAGAAACAATTCAAAACTTTTACATTAGGTAAAAAAATAGAAATGAGAGTTGCAGGTACGTTTAACAAATATAATTTAAAAAATTACAAACAAAGGTTTAATATAGAAGGGATCATAAATACATGTTTTGATAGCAGACCATTTGAAGGATTTTTTACTAAGGATAACATAAATAAATTATGGATGTCATGTCGAAGAACAACGGCGACGCAGCAAAATTGAAAAATATTAGAAAGTAAATGAATCACAAACTCAAAATAAGGAAACACAAAAATTTAGGAACTCGGAAATCTAGAAAATCATACATGAAAATATAAAAAAAAACTAATATTTGTTAATTGAGAAACTAAAAAAAAATTAAATCGGGTATTTGAGAAATTAAAAATGCAAATATTTATTTCAGAAAAAATCACAAATTCAAAGCTTAAAAATAAGGTTGAAAATATTAAAGTTAGACCTCAAAAATTCAAATATTTGAATTCGAAATAAAAATCAAAATTTTGAATATTTAAGAGTTCAGAACATCAAAAATTCAACATTTAAAGTTAAAAATTAAAAAAATTGTAAATAAAAAAATTAACTAAATTATAAAAATAGAAACAGTTTGTACTCTATTATCCGAAGACCTTTACAAAATTTCTAATCTCTAAATCCTCTAAATATGCATTTCTAACCTAGAATATGACTCCAAAATAAGTGTATTTTTTATTATTCAAGATGGCGGCATTTAAGAATTTTAGAATATTAGAAAATAAGAAAATAAGGAAATAAGAAAATTAGAAAATAAGAAAATAAGAATTTAAGAATTTAGGAATTTAGGAATTTAAGAATTTAAGAATTTAAGAATTTAAGAATTTAAGAATTTAAGAATTTAAGAATTTAAGAATTTAAGAATTTAAGAATTTAAGAATTTAAGAATTTAAGAATTTAAGAATTTAAGAATTTAAGAATTTAAGAATTTAAGAATTTAAGAATTTAAGAATTTAAGAATTTAAGAATTCAAGAATTTAAGAATTTAAGAATTTAAGAATTTAAGAATTTAAGAATTTAAGAATTTAAGAATTTAAGAATTTAAGAATTTAAGAATTTAAGAATTTAAGAATTTAAGAATTTAAGAATTTAAGAATTTAAGAATTTAAGAATTTAAGAATTTAAGAATTTAGAATTTAAGAATTTAAGAATTTAAGAATTTAAGAATTTAAGAATTTAAGAATTTAAGAATTTAAGAATTTAAGAATTTAAGAATTTAAGAATTTAAGAATTTAAGAATTTAAGAATTTAAGAATTTAAGAATTTAAGAATTTAAGAATTTAAGAATTTAAGAATTTAAGAATTTAAGAATTTAAGAATTTAAGAATTTAAGAATTTAAGAATTTAAGAATTTAAGAATTTAAGAATTTAAGAATTTAAGAATTTAAGAATTCAAGAATTTAAGAATTTAAGAATTTAAGAATTTAAGAATTTAAGAATTTAAGAATTTAAGAATTTAAGAATTTAAGAATTTAAGAATTTAAGAATTTAAGAATTTTGAGAATTTAAGTATACCGTATATTTTTAATAAAATTTAAAATCAATTTAAAATAATATAAAATATGATGTGTAAACAACGTTACTTATGTTTCAGCAAAAAAATATGGTCATTTCTGGCTGGTTCCCTCCTTGACTTGATACATAGTTTAACTAACAAGTTATCGTATCCAATAAAACAACAAATTACAAATTATATAATCAATTATATTTTTATTTGTTTGGTACAGCCTTATATTTTTTATGATTCCTTCATTGAAAGTTCAACAAAATACATTTAGTTTTTGGTATCACAGGTACAATTTATTATTTGCCAATTAAATTTACCTATTATTTTAACACACATATTTAGTCTGTTCAAAAACAATTTACGATCAAAAATCATTTCTCAAACAAATATTTATTAAAAATATATTAAACTCAAAAGAAATGTGTCTTTTAAAAGTTTTTAAAAACATTTTGTTTTTATGATACAAATTGTTTGTTGGGTTATTAGCCATGTTGTAATACTGAATTTACTTATCAACTTCAACTCAACATTAATGAACTAAGCCTGAAATCGTTTACATAAAATATAGTTCTCAATAAAACCAGACATTAAAAAAATACCCCAAAATCCATCAATTCCAAATATACAAACGTCCCTACAAAACATAAAATTTATTACAACTCCATAATAATAAAATGCTTAATTTAACCCAACTTGCCAATTTTATGTAAGCGTGTACTCACACCAACTTGCAGTTACTTTTCAACACGAAAGAGAAGAGAGAGCTTGCAGAAAAGTACGGGAACGGTTTTGCTGCAACTTCAACCTCTCTCATTGCAGAAGTTCTGCCTGAGAGAAAAGTTACTTTTGTTGCAGAAAAGTACGGGAACGCTCTGCTGCCGATTTTGTGCAGAATTGCAGAATTCTGCAGTACGGGAATAGACCTACTGTTTCACACTCTCCCTCTCCAACACTCTTCCGCTCTTCCTAGCACTTCATGGAATTTTTTTTTCTTGGCACGGCCGCCATATTGTATTTTGCCAAAATTTTCACAAAAATTACACCTTTGCATTAATTTTTCAACAATTTGGCTTTTCCTTTAGAACAGCTGCCACAATAACTTTCACAAAGCATTTTTCTGCTTTCTGCATTAGGCAATCGGCCCAGATTCCAGTTGTGGCTAAATAATTGCCGAGCCAAACTCGGTCGGTGGATTATAAACTAAACACTTATTTCGCGAAAAACGTAATTCCCGGAGAAACCGAACACTTTTGCACAAATTTACACTCTGAATACCGAATAAATCGTATTAAAAGTATTCAAATCAACCAAAAATCGCGACGACACGGGGACAACTATGCTAGAGCGTGCACTCTCGCCGGCGGCTCAACTCGCCCAAAATCACAAAAATCTGTATATACAGATTTAAAAAAAAAATGATTTTATTTAAAAATTTCAACAATTTAATAATTGAATTATGCTTTAATATGATTAAAATGCTTAATATTGTTGTTGAAAGCCTAAAAATCTTCTATGACTACGAACTTGACATGATACAGACAAAATACAGATTTATTTTTAAGAAAATACAGATCTTGCTCTCAAGACAATGATAATGAAATCTATTGGTTTTGGTATTATTACACACAATATAGGGCAGCGAATGACCAAGAAGGTTAAAGCTGCCAGAAATAAATGAATTAACAACAACAACAACAACAACAACACACAATATTTCAATAATTTTGGCTAATTTGCATTGAATGATTGGAAATTCCAAAACAAAAACGGTTTCTACTGTGCATCTTTTCTAAATATGTTTTGTTGCACGCCGATTGTTTTGTTGCACGCAGTTTGTTTTGTTGCTTATGTTTGTGTTGATTGGTAACAGCTGTTTGGTTCGCGGTTCCAGTCGGATTTCGGTTCAAATTCCGCGATTAGAGGTCGGTCGGTCGTTCCGCGAGTGAGAAAGTGTTGTTTTGGTGCATGCGTGTGATGTTCCGGGAGGACGAGGCAAGCTGGTCCAGCAGTGTGTGAGTCTAATGTACCGGGAGAATGGAAGAAACCCGGGTTTGCCGGTGGAGGTGAGCTGGTGTGTATGTTGTCCCAGGAAGACGGAACAAACCCGGGTTTGCCGCGTCCTCACCGAGATCGTTGGAAGTAAGCTGGACCAGCGGTTTGTTGTCCCGGGAGAAAAAAAAACCGGTTTTCCGGTGGAGGTAAACTGGTGTTTGTGTTGTCCCAGGAAGACGGAAGAATCCGGGTTTGCTGCGTCTCCACCGAGAAAGGGAGGACAAAAGAAGATCCAGGAGGACGGAAGAATCCCGGGTTTGTTGGTGGAGGTAAGCTGGGGTGTGTGTTGTCTAAGAAGGACGGAAAAACCCGGGTTTGCCGTGTCCCCACCGAGATCGTTGACAGTAAGCTGGACTAGCCGTGTGTGTGTGTGTGTTTTTTTATAATTTCGGAATCTGCTACCCGACGAATTTCCCGACCCACTAAACCAGTCCTTGAACGCCATGCCCTTTTCCCCCCGGGACCACCTTTCGGTATAACTTCGGGGGGAGGCGTTGCATTTTCTGCACTAGTCTACTTACAGGATCCATGCCGGGTACTAGAACCATTTCCTGTTCCACATACACATGAGTCCATGCGATGGTTTAACCGCGCCCAAGAATCGCGTTGCTTTTGATCGGCTAGTCATATGCAGCCCTCTCCTTGGACCATCGAGACGTGTACCGATTTGGTAGAGCCGACCATCATAACGTGCTCTCCTTCACAGCCAACCTCGTGAGTTTTCGACTAGGCTTCTAGTCGTTCCTCCTCTGATCGTCTCTCCATTTCCGCTGGAGAGCCGAAGTGATCTGCGTCACTGCTCCGACGACCGCATTCCACTTGGCGATGTCGCTGCACATTCTTTGCACCACATTAACCGGGCTGGTGTCTGCTCCGATAATTGCCAGCATTTCGCTTCGCGCTGTCTCGAAGCGAGGGCAGGCGAACACCACGTGCTCCGGTGTTTCTTCGCACTCGTCGCAATCCGGACAGAGAGGAGACTCTGAATGTCCGAACCTGTGCAGGTACTTCCTGAAGCAGCCATGGCCCGACAGGAACTGTGTGAGGTGGAAGGTGAACTCTCCGTGCCTTCTGCTCACCCACGTGGATACGGACGGGATAAGCCGATGCGTCCATCTGCCTTTCTCCGTGGTGTCCCACTCACGTTGCGATTCGAATCTCGCAGCTTCCCGGATACCTCTCGTGCCTCTTCGGGTGTAGCGCACGGTGTCCTCCTCCAGTGTGATGCCGATGGGGATCATTCCGGCTATGACGCCAACTGCTTCCGACGAGATGGTCCTGTACGCGCTTGCAACCCGCATGGCCATCAGTCTCTGCGTTCTGTCGAGCAGCGCTCGATTTCGCTTCGTCCCCAGCGCCGTCCACCATACCGGTCCGCCGTACCTAAGTATGGACGTCGCGACACTTGCCAAGAGGCGGCGCCTACTGCTCCTGGGTCCAGCGTTGTTCGGCATCATCCTCGACAGTGCCATGATCGCCTTAGCCGCCTTCTCGCAGGCGTAATCGACGTGACTGTTGAAGTTCAGCACCATCACCCCGAGGTACTTGAGCGCTCTCTTCGAGTGCACTACGTGTTTCCCAACGTGTATCTGGGCCTGCTGCACCTTTTTGTGGTTACTAACCAGTATCATCTCCGTCTTGTGGTGAGCGATCCGCAGCTTCACCTCGAGCATCCAGTTCTCGATCATTGCGATTGCCTCCATAGCCAGCACTTCGACCTCCTCGACATTTTCGCCGGTTACCGTCAGCACTATGTCGTCTGCAAAGCCAACAATCTCTACGCCGTTGGGTAGCCCCAGTGTCAACACTCCGTCATACATTCCGTTCCACAGTGCTGAACCCAGAATGGATCCCTGCGGAACTCCCGCGGTAACAACAACGGTTTTTTGTCCATCGGCAGTGTCGTAGACCAGCACGCGGTTCTCGAAGTAGCTCTTCAAGATCATGCACAAATAGTCAGGCACCTTCATTTTGTGCAGCGCTGCTGCTATGGCCGCCCAGCTCGCACTGGTGAACGCGTTCTTGACGTCAATCGTGACTATTGCGCAGCAACGGTTCCCCCTGCGTTTTTTCCTCCGCGCTTCGTCGGCTTTCTCGACCACTTTCCGGATGGCGTCCACCGTGGATCTCCCTTTACGGAAGCCGAACTGCCTCGCTGCTAAGCCATGCTCGCTCTCCGTGTACTTGGTCAGCCGGTTAAGGATGATCCGTTCCAGAAGCTTTCCGA
Organism: Culex quinquefasciatus; assembly: GCF_015732765.1. NCBI lineage: Eukaryota > Metazoa > Arthropoda > Insecta > Diptera > Culicidae > Culex > Culex quinquefasciatus. The sequence continues at coordinate 93,706,250 of NC_051863.1, read as the reverse complement.
GGGTGTCCAGTAAACATATAGGCCTATACGATGATGGGTCCCCCGGTGGTTTGCCTGGCTTCGGCAGCAACACGAACTTTTGAACCTTCCACGGGTCGGGGAAGTGTCCTTCGTCCAGGCATTTCTGCAGGACTGTTCGAAACCTATCCGGGAATGCTAGAACCGCCGATTTCAGGGCGAAATTCGGGATTCCATCCGGGCCGGGAGCTTTCTTCACCTTCAATCTCTTCGCTACTGCCACAAGTTCTTCGTTGATGATCAGATGACCTTCGGCGTTGCTACCCCTTCGTCGTTGTACGGTGTAGGAGGCCATGTCGTTGGGTCATGTCTTGGGAAGAGCCCATCCACAATGACCTTCAGCTTGTCGGGACACGTTTCAGCCACCATCGATGGGCCTCTGATCTTCGCCATCGCGACACGATATGCGCTCCCCAAGGGTTTGCATCAGCGTCTTGGCATAACTCCTTGAAGCAGTTTGTCTTGCTGCATTTGATCGCTTTCTTGAGCGCGGCCTTTGCAGACCGGTACTCCTCTCTGCACTCCTCTCTAGTTGCTTCGGATCTTGCTCTCTGGACTCGTCTTCTGGCGCTGAGGCAACTTGCCCGAAGGGTACCGAGTTCTTCATTCCACCAGTAGGCTGGACGACGACAGTTCCTTGGCTCCAGTCTCCGCGGCATGGTTGTGTCGCATGCTGTCACTAGTTGTGCTGTTAGCACGTCGGCACTCAAGTCTTGGGGACCATCACACCAATGGAGCGCTTCCACGAAGAGACCCTCGTCGAAGTACTGCAGCTTCAATTTCCTTCCGTAGGACCGGCTGCTCCTATCTGGCACAGGGGCTCGTCTCCCGATGCTGTACCGGATCGCTTGGTGATCACTATGGGTATAGTATTCACTTACCCTCCAGTTCATGTCGGCCGCCAGCCGCGGGCTACAGAACGTAACGTCGATAATGGACTCACGACCGTCTTTGCGGAAGGTACTGCTGGTTCCGCGATTCGCCAGCCTAACGTCCAGCTTTGCCAGAGCTTCCATTAGGCTATGCCCCCTAGCATTGGTGCATCTGCTACCCCACTCGACCGCCCACGCGTTGAAGTCACCTCCGATAACGATCGGGCTTCGTCCGATCAGTTCATCGGTCAGACTATCCAGCATCTGCTGAAACTGCTCCAAGGTCCATCTTGGGGGAGCATAGCAGCTACAGAAGAAGGTTCCGTTTACTTTGGCGATCACGAATCCTTCAAACGCCCTGGTGAAATCTATTGGTTTTGGTATTATTACACACAATATAGGGCAGCGAATGACCAAGAAGGTTAAAGCTGCCAGAAATAAATGAATTAACAACAACAACAACAACAACAACACACAATATTTCAATAATTTTGGCTAATTTGCATTGAATGATTGGAAATTCCAAAAACAAAAACGGTTTCTACTGTGCATCTTTTCTAAATATGTTTTGTTGCACGCCGATTGTTTTGTTGCACGCAGTTTGTTTTGTTGCTTATGTTTGTGTTGATTGGTAACAGCTGTTTGGTTCGCGGTTCCAGTCGGATTTCGGTTCAAATTCCGCGATTAGAGGTCGGTCGGTCGTTCCGCGAGTGAGAAAGTGTTGTTTTGGTGCATGCGTGTGATGTTCCGGGAGGACGAGGCAAGCTGGTCCAGCAGTGTGTGAGTCTAATGTACCGGGAGGATGGAAGAAACCCGGGTTTGCCGGTGGAGGTGAGCTGGTGTGTATGTTGTCCCAGGAAGACGGAACAAACCCGGGTTTGCCGCGTCCTCACCGAGATCGTTGGAAGTAAGCTGGACCAGCGGTTTGTTGTCCCGGGAGAAAAAACCGGTTTTCCGGTGGAGGTAAACTGGTGTTTGTGTTGTCCCAGGAAGACGGAAGAATCCGGGTTTGCTGCGTCTCCACCGAGAAAGGGAGGACAAAAGAAGATCCAGGAGGACGGAAGAATCCCGGGTTTGTTGGTGGAGGTAAGCTGGGGTGTGTGTTGTCTAAGAAGGACGGAAAAACCCGGGTTTGCCGTGTCCCCACCGAGATCGTTGACAGTAAGCTGGACTAGCCGTGTGTGTGTGTGTGTGTTTTTTTTTATAATTTCGGAATCTGCTACCCGACGAATTTCCCGACCCACTAAACCAGTCCTTGAACGCCATGCCCTTTTCCCCCCGGGACCACCTTTCGGTATAACTTCGGGGGGAGGCGTTGCATTTTCTGCACTAGTCTACTTACAGGATCCATGCCGGGTACTAGAACCATTTCCTGTTCCACATACACATGATTCCATGCGATGGTTTAACCGCGCCCAAGAATCGCGTTGCTTTTGATCGGCTAGTCATATGCAGCCCTCTCCTTGGACCATCGAGACGTGTACCGATTTGGTAGAGCCGACCATCATAACGTGCTCTCCTTCACAGCCAACCTCGTGAGTTTTCGACTAGGCTTCTAGTCGTTCCTCCTCTGATCGTCTCTCCATTTCCGCTGGAGAGCCGAAGTGATCTGCGTCACTGCTCCGACGACCGCATTCCACTTGGCGATGTCGCTGCACATTCTTTGCACCACATTAACCGGGCTGGTGTCTGCTCCGATAATTGCCAGCATTTCGCTTCGCGCTGTCTCGAAGCGAGGGCAGGCGAACACCACGTGCTCCGGTGTTTCTTCGCACTCGTCGCAATCCGGACAGAGAGGAGACTCTGAATGTCCGAACCTGTGCAGGTACTTCCTGAAGCAGCCATGGCCCGACAGGAACTGTGTGAGGTGGAAGGTGAACTCTCCGTGCCTTCTGCTCACCCACGTGGATACGGACGGGATAAGCCGATGCGTCCATCTGCCTTTCTCCGTGGTGTCCCACTCACGTTGCGATTCGAATCTCGCAGCTTCCCGGATACCTCTCGTGCCTCTTCGGGTGTAGCGCACGGTGTCCTCCTCCAGTGTGATGCCGATGGGGATCATTCCGGCTATGACGCCAACTGCTTCCGACGAGATGGTCCTGTACGCGCTTGCAACCCGCATGGCCATCAGTCTCTGCGTTCTGTCGAGCAGCGCTCGATTTCGCTTCGTCCCCAGCGCCGTCCACCATACCGGTCCGCCGTACCTAAGTATGGACGTCGCGACACTTGCCAAGAGGCGGCGCCTACTGCTCCTGGGTCCAGCGTTGTTCGGCATCATCCTCGACAGTGCCATGATCGCCTTAGCCGCCTTCTCGCAGGCGTAATCGACGTGACTGTTGAAGTTCAGCACCATCACCCCGAGGTACTTGAGCGCTCTCTTCGAGTGCACGACGTGTTCTCCAACGTGTATCTGGGCCTGCTGCACCTTTTGTGGTTACTAACCAGTATCATCTCCGTCTTGTGGTGAGCGATCCGCAGCTTCACCTCGAGCATCCAGTTCTCGATCATTGCTATTGCCTCCATAGCCAGCACTTCGACCTCCTCGACATTTTCGCCGGTTACCGTCAGCACTATGTCGTCTGCAAAGCCAACGATCTCCACGCCGTTGGGTAGCCCCAGTGTCAACACTCCGTCATACATTCCGTTCCACAGTGCTGAACCCAGAATAGAACCCTGTGGAACTCCCGCGGTAACAACAACGGTTTTTGTCCATCGGCAGTGTCGTAGACCAGCACGCGGTTCTCGAAGTAGCTCTTCAAGATCATGCACAAATAGTCAGGCACCTTCATTTTGTGCAGCGCTGCTGCTATGGCCGCCCAGCTCGCACTGGTGAACGCGTTCTTGACGTCAATCGTGACTATTGCGCAACAACGGTTCCCCCTGCGTTTTTTCCTCCGCGCTTCGTCGGCTTTCTCGACCACTTTCCGGATGGCGTCCACCGTGGATCTCCCTTTACGGAAGCCGAACTGCCTCGCTGCTAAGCCATGCTCGCTCTCCGTGTACTTGGTCAGCCGGTTAAGGATGATCCGTTCCAGAAGCTTTCCGAGGGTGTCCAGTAAACATATAGGCCTATACGATGATGGGTCCCCCGGTGGTTTGCCTGGCTTCGACAGCAACACGAACTTTTGAACCTTCCACGGGTCGGGGAAGTGTCCTTCGTCCAGGCATTTCTGCAGGACTGTTCGAAACCTATCCGGGAATGCTAGAACCGCCGATTTCAGGGCGAAATTCGGGATTCCATCCGGGCCGGGAGCTTTCTTCACCTTCAATCTCTTCGCTACTGCCACAAGTTCTTCGTTGATGATCAGATGACCTTCGGCGTTGCTACCCCTTCGTCGTTGTACGGTGTAGGAGGCCATGTCGTTGGGTCATGTCTTGGGAAGAGCCCATCCACAATGACCTTCAGCTTGTCGGGACACGTTTCAGCCACCATCGATGGGCCTCTGATCTTCGCCATCGCGACACGATATGCGCTCCCCAAGGGTTTGCATCAGCGTCTTGGCATAACTCCTTGAAGCAGTTTGTCTTGCTGCATTTGATCGCTTTCTTGAGCGCGGCCTTTGCAGACCGGTACTCCTCTCTGCACTCCTCTCTAGTTGCTTCGGATCTTGCTCTCTGGACTCGTCTTCTGGCGCTGAGGCAACTTGCCCGAAGGGTACCGAGTTCTTCATTCCACCAGTAGGCTGGACGACGACAGTTCCTTGGCTCCAGTCTCCGCGGCATGGTTGTGTCGCATGCTGTCACCAGTTGTGCTGTTAGCACGTCGGCACTCAAGTCTTGGGGACCATCACACCAATGGAGCGCTTCCACGAAGAGACCCTCGTCGAAGTACTGCAGCTTCAATTTCCTTCCGTAGGACCGGCTGCTCCTATCTGGCACAGGGGCTCGTCTCCCGATGCTGTACCGGATCGCTTGGTGATCACTATGGGTATAGTATTCACTTACCCTCCAGTTCATGTCGGCCGCCAGCCGCGGGCTACAGAACGTAACGTCGATAATGGACTCACGACCGTCTTTGCGGAAGGTACTGCTGGTTCCGCGATTCGCCAGCCTAACGTCCAGCTTTGCCAGAGCTTCCATTAGGCTATGCCCCCTAGCATTGGTGCATCTGCTACCCCACTCGACCGCCCACGCGTTGAAGTCACCTCCGATAACGATCGGGCTTCGTCCGATCAGTTCATCGGTCAGACTATCCAGCATCTGCTGAAACTGCTCCAAGGTCCATCTTGGGGAGCATAGCAGCTACAGAAGAAGGTTCCGTTTACTTTGGCGATCACGAATCCTTCAAACGCCCTCGAGACCACTTCCTGTATGGGGTACCGCCCCATCACGTGTATCGCCGCCATTCTTGCTGTATCCGCGGCCCAGTTTCCGTTGTCGTGTGGAACTCGGTACGGTTCTGCAATAATTGCCACGTCGCAACCCGTCTCCGCGGTCGACTGCCACAGCAGTTGCTGTGCAGTGTCGCAGTGATTGAGGTTCACCTGGGACACCTCCATTACTTTTGCCCGAGGCCAGCTTCTTGTACACCGGGCAATTAAAGCCACCCGTCGTGTGACTATTGCCATCTCCTTCTTTACAGCACTTCGGCTTATTTTTGCAGTCTCTTGCCATGTGGCCTTCTCTACCACACCTTCTGCAACTGTTGGTTCGATCGGGACCGTCGCAATTTCTCGCCTGGTGGCCGAAACCCATACAGCGGAAACACCTCGTCATCTGCTGGGTCACACGAGGAACAGGCCTCAGTGGGCACACCGACCACCCTACTTTGACCTTGCCGGCTTCCAGCAGCTTAGACGCCGAAGGCGTCGATAGTCGGACCGACGCAATTTGCGTGCCGCCGTAGGCTTTCCTCAACCGGATTGCCATCGGTGTCGTACGGTCATTCAGAAGAACGATCAGCGCATCTTCTAGCTCTTCCTCCGCCGTGATCTCGTCCAGGTTCCTGCACTCGATCGTTGTCTCCGGCGATAGCGCCCTCACCTTCGACTCGTAGCCTACGGCTTTCTCGACGAGGGACTTAAAAGCTGAGCTCTTGACCGCGGGGTCATTCTTCAGCTCAAAAAGCATCGCGCCGGTCTGGGTGCGCCTGGTTTTAACCACGTTCTCGCCAAGCTCCTTGAGTTCCGGGTCGGTTCGTACTTTCCGGAGGAGGTCTGCGTACGAAACACCTTCCTTCACCTCGACCACCAAAGCCTCGCCTTTGTTACGCTCCCTGCGAAACTTGGGTTTTGGGTGTCCTCGTTCTGCTTCCCTTTTTCTTCCGCTTCTTTTTCTTGACCTTCTCCCATTCCTTCTCCTTCCCTGGGTCTGGTTCTGGCTCCTTCGCTGGGTCCGGACTGTCTCCATTCCCTGCTTCTGCTTCTTTGCGTCCTCCAGGCGTTTCCTGTCCTTTTTGTGCTTGGGCCGGGCGGCGTTTTCAGTTCTTTCTCCCGTAGCGCTTCCTCCTCCAGTTTTGCCTCCAGCGCTTCTTCGGCTCTTTCAGCTCTCAGCTTCATTGAAGTTCTCGTCACCACCAGCGAACTGTTTTCGCGCTCTGCAGCAATCATGGCTGCCTTGACTCCATTCACCATCTGTTTGATTCTGGTGTGGACGTTGTTTTTGTCCTTGATGAAATCAAAGAGTTCGTTGACCCTCCTCCTGACCTCCTTCGCTGTCCTTCCGAGCAGGACTCCATCCTGAGGGGTACCGCCGGCGAAGTTCAGTACGGATGACTTGGGAGTTTCCCCTCCAATGACTCCTATCTGCTGACTCGAAGCAGCCGCCTGGTTCAACACTGGGGATCTCAACACCTTCCCGCTTCCACGGAACGCGCTCGCCACTCCTTGCTGTGTCGCCGCCGTTTGACTCGCCTCCTGCCATTTCGATGTTTGCGTCCTCTTCTACCTCCGTGTTTTCCGATGCTTGAGGCGCATCGGGACCCTTTTGTTGGTTTGTTTCACTTGTCTTCATTTTGAATCCCACGAGTCGCTAGGGAAATACGGTCCGCTGCGCCAGTGCCCTGCCGTGACGCAGTAAGGGCAAATTACGTGTGGGTGCGCCCTGTGCCCCACAGGCTCCGTTATCGACTGGGAATTTGTTGAACCCCCCCAGCCATGCATCCCTCGACACGGGTCGCGTCACATCTTGGATTCGGGGTTTGGTGAGGTTTTGGGCTAAACACTTATAGCGGCGTTCGATCGCTTGACAGAGGTGTTTACGGACTCATGTGGTTTTTTTTTTCGTAGAAATTAAACAGAGCCCTTGTTCAATTCCACCACGTCCTAGACATCCTCCTGTGTGTGTGTGTATGTGTGTGTGTTTTTGTACATGGTCGGAATCTGCTATCAGACACCTGAGAATTCATTTCTCAGGTAGTGTGGGGTTGGGAAAACAAAAAGAGTTTTCCCGACCCACTAAACCAGTCCTTGAACGCCGTGCCCTTTTCCCCCCGGGACCACCTATCGGTATAACTTCGGGGGGAGGCGTTGCATTTTCTGCACTAGTCTACTTACAGTCAGGCCTGCCCAACGTCCGGCCCGCGGGCCGGATCCGGCCCGTGAAGCCATTTCATCCGGCCCTTGACGGCTTTTCAAAATAGTTCTATGACCGGCCCTTCATAAAATATTCAATATATAAATTGAGTGTCTAAATAACAAAAAAACAAACTTGAGATCAATTTTTCAGATATTATAACAAAACATTTATTTGTTTATTTTGCTTTTGACATACAATGTTGCTAATTCAAAGTTTCTTAGGATTATGCCTTTGTATTTTTTGAAATGATTTTATTTCACATCTAAACATTCTTTATGTTTGAATTTAATTCTTCAAAAAAATTCAAAATCAAATTATTCGCTCTACAGCATTGCCTTGGCGTTCTCGATTGCGAGATTCTACTCGAAACTAGGTGTCCGAAGGCTTGATTGTTGAGGCAATTGCAAACCTCTTTTACACCTTAGCTTCCATCCACCCCGGGATTCGAACTGGCGACCTTTGGATTGTTCGTCCAACTGCCTACCAGCGACTCCACCGAGGCAGGAGTGAATTTAATTCTTATCATTTCAATATTGATGTTATCAGAATTAATTATTAAACTTGAAAAATATGCAAAAAGATTGCAAAAGACACTGAACTCTAATTTCTTAAAGTTTTGGCTGTTTTTATTTCTAATTCAATTGTTTCTTTTTTGAGGATTTTGATTATTTTTTCATTTTCAGAGCAACTTTTCAATGAAAAAAAAACTTTTGCTGGGAAAAAGCTTAAAAAGGCAAAATAATTATATTGAAAATAAAGATCGCTGCAAATATTTAAAAAATTAAAAACAATCTAAAGAAGTCAAGAAATCAGATAGCATTTTTTCATAAACTTCAATAATTCTAAGAAATTTGAAGAATGACGAATCAGATAAATATTTGTATACACTTTTTAAAATTTAATGTCTTTAAAATAATGTTGAAATGTTTTGTAAAATATTTGAATAAAGGTGCACAACAACGCAAAAATGTTTTTCGTAGAGAAGATTTGAATCCAAATTGCGTTTTAATAAATTTTATCTTGTCTCGTTGATTTTTCAAACTTGAATAAAAACTTGCAACGACGAGATTTTGATTTTTTTTAGATAATGATGTCAGGGAATTCAATTTCCATCGACAAAAACAATTACAATACAATTTTGTCCAAAACAAAATAAAAGTAAATCAAATAAACACATCTTTGAAAGTAATCTTTGTATTTCTTTCTTAAAATCAAGTTATTTCAATCTTATTTGTAACACTTGTTTATGTAGTTTTTTACTTGAAATAACCTATTCAAATAAATTTTATGAAAAAAATGTTTATTGTTTTTTACTTTTTCCAACATAAGTTCCGGCCCGCCTCTGCTTTAGAAAAATAGGTCTGGCCTGCAGGGCCAAAGGTTAGGCACCCTGACTTACAGGATCCATGCCGGGTGCTAGAACCATTTCCTGTTCTACATGCATATGAGTCCATGCGAGGGTTTAACCGCGCCCAAGAATCGCGTTGCTTTTGATCGGTTAGTCATATGCAGCCCTCTCCTTGACCATCGAGACGTGTACCGATTTGGTAGAGCCAACCGTCATAACGTGCTCTCCTTCACAGCCACACTCGTGGGTTCTCAACTCCTGTGACCATCGAGACGTGTACCGATTTGGTAGAGCCGACCATCATAACGTGCTCTCCTTCACAGCAACACTCGTGGGTTTTCGACTAGGCTTCTAGTCGTTCCTCCTCTGGTCGTCTCTCCATCTCCGCTGGAGAGCCGAAGTGATCTGCGTCACCGCTCCGACGACCGCATTCCACTTGGCGATGTCGCTGCACATTCTTCGCACCACATTATCCGGGTTGGTGTCTGCTCCGATAATTGCCAGCATTTCGCTTCGCGCTGCCTCGAAGCGAGGGCAGCTGAACACCACGTGCTCCGGTGTTTCCTCGCAATCGACGCAGTCCGGACAGAGAGGAGACTCTGCATGTCCGAACCTGTGCAGGTACTTCCTGAAGCAGCCATGGCCCGACAGGAACTGTGTGAGGTGGAAGGTGACCTCTCCATGCCTTCTGCTCACCCACGTGGATACGGACGGGATAAGCCGATGCGTCCATCTGCCTTTCTCCGTGGTGTCCCACTCACGTTGCCACCTTACCAGCGATTCGGCTTTCGCAGCTTCCCGGATACCTCTCGTGCCTCTCCGGGTGTAGCGCACGGTGTCCTCCTCCAGTGTGATGCCGATGGGGATCATTCCGGCTATGACGCCAACTGCTTCCGACGAAATGGTCCTGTACGCGCTTGCAACCCGCATGGCCATCAGTTTCTGCGTTCTGTCGAGCAGCGCTCGATTTCGCTTCGTCCCCAGCGCCGTCCACCATACCGGTCCGCCGTACCTAAGTATGGACGTCGCGACACTTGCCAAGAGGCGGCGCCTACTGCTCCTGGGTCCAGCGTTGTTCGGCATCATCCTCGACAGTGCCATGATCGCCTTAGCCGCCTTCTCGCAGGCGTAATCGACGTGACTGTTGAAGTTCAGCACCATCACCCTGAGGTACTTGAGCGCTCTCTTCGAGTGCACGACGTGTTCTCCAACGTGTATCTGGGCCTGCTGCACCTTTTGTGGTTACTAACCAGTATCATCTCCGTCTTGTGGTGAGCGATCCGCAGCTTCACCTCGAGCATCCAGTTCTCGATCATTGCTATTGCCTCCATAGCCAGCACTTCGACCTCCTCGACATTTTCGCCGGTTACCGTCAGCACTATGTCGTCTGCAAAGCCAACGATCTCCACGCCGTTGGGTAGCCCCAGTGTCAACACTCCGTCATACATTCCGTTCCACAGTGCTGAACCCAGAATAGAACCCTGTGGAACTCCCGCGGTAACAACAACGGTTTTTTGTCCATCGGCAGTGTCGTAGACCAGCACGCGGTTCTCGAAGTAGCTCTTCAAGATCATGCACAAATAGTCAGGCACCTTCATTTTGTGCAGCGCTGCTGCTATGGCCGCCCAGCTCGCACTGGTGAACGCGTTCTTGACGTCAATCGTGACTATTGCGCAGCAACGGTTCCCCTGCGTTTTTCCTCCGCGCTTCGTCGGCTTTCTCGACCACTTTCCGGATGGCGTCCACCGTGGATCTCCCTTTACGGAAGCCGAACTGCCTCGCTGCTAAGCCATGCTCGCTCTCCGTGTACTTGGTCAGCCGGTTAAGGATGATCCGTTCCAGAAGCTTTCCGAGGGTGTCCAGCAAACATATAGGCCTATACGATGATGGGTCCCCGGTGGTTTGCCTGGCTTTGGCAGCAACACGAGCTTTGAACCTTCCACGGGTCGGGGAAGTGTCCTTCGTCCAGGCATTTCTGCAGGACTGTTCGAAACCTATCCGGGAATGCTTGAACCGCCGATTTCAGGGCGAAATTCGGGATTCCATCCGGGCCGGGAGCTTTCTTCACCTTCAATCTCTTCGCTACTGCCACAAGTTCTTCGTTGGTGATCAGATGACCTTCGGCGTTGCTACCCTTCGTCGTTGTACGGTGTAGGAGGCCATGTCGTTGGGTCATGTCTTGGGAAGAGCCCTTCCACAATGACCTTCAGCTTGTCGGGACACGTTTCAGCCACCATCGATGGGCCTCTGATCTTCGCCATCGCGACACGATATGCGCTCCCCAGGGTTTGCATCAGCGTCTTGGCATAACTCCTTGAAGCAGTTTGTCTTGCTGCATTTGATCGCTTTCTTGAGCGCGGCCTTTGCAGACCGGTACTCCTCTCTGCACTCCTCTCTAGTTGCTTCGGATCTTGCTCTCTGGACTCGTCTTCTGGCGCTGAGGCAACTTGCCCGAAGGGTACCGAGTTCTTCATTCCACCAGTAGGCTGGACGACGACAGTTCCTTGGCTCCAGTCTCCGCGGCATGGTTGTGTCGCATGCTGTCACCAGTTGTGCTGTTAGCACGTCGGCACTCAAGTCTTGGGGACCATCACACCAATGGAGCGCTTCCACGAAGAGACGCTCGTCGAAGTACTGCAGCTTCCATTTCCTTCCGTAGGACCGGCTGCTCCTATCTGGTACAAGGCTCGTCTCCCGATGCTGTACCGGATCGCTTGGTGATCGCTATGGGTATAGTATTCACTCACCCTCCAGTTCATGTCGGCCGCCAGTCGCGGGCTACAGAACGTAACGTCGATAATGGACTCACGACCGTCTTTGCGGAAGGTACTGCTGGTTCCGCGATTCGCCAGCCTAACGTCTAGCTTTGCCAGAGCTTCCATTAGGCTATGCCCCTAGCATTGGTGCATCTGCTACCCCACTCGACCGCCCACGCGTTGAAGTCACCTCCGATAACGATCGGGCTTCGTCCGATCAGTTCATCGGTCAGACTATCCAGCATCTGCTGAAACTGCTCCAAGGTCCATCTTGGGGAGCATAGCAGCTACAGAAGAAGGTTCCGTTTACTTTGGCGATCACGAATCCTTCAAACGCCCTCGAGACCACTTCCTGTATGGGGTACCGCCCCATCACGTGTATCGCCGCCATTCTTGCTGTATCCGCGGCCCAGTTTCCGTTGTCGTGTGGAACTCGGTACGGTTCTGCAATAATTGCCACGTCGCAACCCGTCTCCGCGGTCGACTGCCACAGCAGTTGCTGTGCAGTGTCGCAGTGATTGAGGTTCACCTGGGACACCTCCATTACTTTTGCCCGAGGCCAGCTTCTTGTACACCGGGCAATTAAAGCCACCCGTCGCATGGCTATTTCCATCGCCTTCACAGAGCACGCACTTTGGCTTATTTTTGCAGTCTCTTGCCATGTGGCCTTCTCTACCACATCTTCTGCAACTGTTGGTTCGATCGGGACCGTCGCAATTTCTCGCCTGGTGGCCGAAACCCATACAGCGGAAACACCTCGTCATCTGCTGGGTCACACGAGGAACAGGCCTCAGTGGGCACACCGACCACCCTACTTTGACCTTGCCGGCTTCCAGCAGCTTAGACGCCGAAGGCGTCGATAGTCGGACCGACGCAATTTGCGTGCCGCCGTAGGCTTTCCTCAACCGGATTGCCATCGGTGTCGCGGTCATCCAGAAGAACGATCAGCGCATCTTCTAGCTCTTCCTCCGTCGTGATCTCGTCCAGGTTCCTGCACTCAATCGTTGTCTCCGGCGATAGCGCCCTTACCTTCGACTCGTAGCCTACGGCTTTCTCGACGAGGGAAGCTGAGCTCTTGACCGCGGGGTCATTCTTCAGCTCAAAAAGCATCGCTCCGGTCTGTGTGCGCCTGGTTTTAACCACGTTCTCGCCAAGCTCCTTGAGTTCCGGATCGGTTCGTACTTTCCGGAGGAGGTCTGCGTACGAAACACCTTCCTTCACCTCGACCACCAAAGCCTCGCCTTTGTTACGCTCCCTGCGAAACTTGGGTTTTTGGTGTCCTCGTTCTGCTTCCTTTTTTCTTCCGCTTCTTTTCTTGACCTTCTCCCATTCCTTCTCCTTCCCTGGGTCTGGTTCTGGCTCCTTCGCTGGGTCCGGACTGTCTCCATTCCTGCTTCTGCTTCTTTGCGTCCTCCTCCTCTCCAGGCGTTTAACTGTCCCTTTAGAGCCTGGGCCGGGCGGCGTTTTCGGTTCTTTCTCCCGTAGCGCTTCCTCCTCCAGTTTTGCGTTTCTTCGGCTCTTTCAGCTCTGAGCTTCAGTGAATTCTGCGTCACCACCAGCGAGCTGTTTTCGCGCTCTGCGGCATTCATGGCTGCCTTGACTCCATTCACCATCTGCTTGATTCTGGTGTGGACGTTGTTTTGTCCTTGATGAAATCAAAGAGTTCGTTAACCCTCCTTCTGACCTCCTGCAACGCGGTCCTTCCGAGCAGGACTCCGTCCTGAGGGGTACTGCCGGCGAAGTTCAACAAGGATGACTTGGGTGTCTCCTCCAATTACTCCTATCTGCTGACTCGAAGCAGCCGCCGGGTTCAACACTGGGGATCTCAACACCTTCCCGCTTCCACGGAACGCGCTCGCCACTCCGCCTGCTGTGTCGCCGCCGTTTGACTCGCCTCCTGCCATTTCGACGTTTGTGTCCTCTTCTACCTCCGTGTTTTCCGATGCTTGGGGCGCATCGGGACCCTTTTGTTGGTTTGTTTCACTTGTCTTCATTTTGAATCCCACGAGTCGCACGAGTCGCTGTGACGCAGTAAGGGCAAATTACGTGTGGGGTTCGCCCTGTGCCCCACAGGCTCCGTTATCGACTGGGAATTTGTTAAACCCCCCTGCCATGCATCCTCGACACGGGTCGCGTCACATCTTGATTCGGGGTTTGGTGAGGTTTTGGGCTAAAACACTTATAGCGGCGTTCGATCGCTTGACAGAGGTGTTTACGGACCCATGTGGTTTTTTTCGAAGAAATTAAACAGAGCCCTTGTTCAATTCCGCCACGTCCTAGACATCCTCCCGCTGCTGGTCCGGGGCGATGCAATGAATGTATGCAATCGCCGACAGCTATCCGCCTACTGCAACCCGCCCGGTAGCTGGCAGCTAAGCTCCGCAGGGACCCTCGCCTGTCCCCACGGTTCACGTGTGTGTGTGTGTGTGTGTGTGTGTGTGTGTGTGTGTGTGTGTGTGTGTGTGTGTGTGTGTGTGTGTGTGTGTGTGTGTGTGTGTGTGTGTGTGTGTGTGTGTGTGTGTGTGTGTGTGTGTGTGTGTGTGTGTTTTTTTTTTTTTTTTTTACAAGGTCGGAATTGTTATCAGACACCTGAGAATTAATTTCTCAGGTAGTGTGGGGTTGGGAAAACAAAGAGTTTTCCCTGACCCACTAAACCAGTCCTTGAACGCCGTGCCCTTTTCTCCCCACCACCTTTCGGTATAACTTCGGGGAGGCGTTGCATTTTCAGCACTAGTCTACTTACAGGATCCATGCCGGGTACTAGAACCATTTCCTGTTCCACATACATATGAGTCCATGCGAGGGTTTAACTGCGCCCAAGAATCGCGTTGCTTTTGATCGGCTAGTCATATGCAGCCCTCTCCTTGGACCATCGAGACGTGTACCGATTTGGTAGAGCCAACCGTCATAACGTGTCTCCTTCACAGCCACACTCGTGGGTCTCGACTCCTGTGACCATCGAGACGTGGACCGATTTGGTAGAGCTGACCATCATGTGTGTGTGTGTGTGTGTGTGTGTGTGTGTGTGTGTGTGTGTGTGTGTGTGTGTGTGTGTTGTCCCGGGAGAACGGAACAAACCGGGTTTGCCCCGTCTTCACCAAGAACGGGATAACAGAAGAATCAAAATTACAATTACAAAAAGACGGAAGGAAGCCGGGTTTGTCGGTGGAGGTGTGTGTTTCGGAGGACAGAAAACAACCCCGGGTGGCCGCGTCTCCACCGGAACGGAAGGACAGAAGAAGATCCGGAAATGCAACTCAGTCGAAAGGATTAAAAAAATAATGAGATATCGCAATTTTTACGCTTGTTTGAAACGCAGTATGGTAAGTATTTTGTAAACAAATGCATGTATCTCGTATAAATTTAAAAAAACTCAAGATTATTCTAAAATTCTAAAATTCTAAAATTCTGTAATTAAATTCTAAAATTTAAAATTCTAAAATTTAAAATTCTAAAATTCTAAAATTCTAAAATTCTAAAATTCTAAAATTCTAAAATTTAAAATTAAAAATTTAAAATTCTAAAATTCTAAAATTTAAAATTTAAAATTTAAAAATTTAAAATTCTAAAATTCTAAAAATTCTAAAATTCTAAAATTCTAAAATTTAAAATTCTAAAATTCTAAAATTTTAAAATTCTAAAATTTAAAAATTCAAAAATTCTAAAATTCTAAAATTTAAAATTCTAAAATTTAAAATTTAAAA